>NW_024038801.1:75000-282500 GCF_016077235.1 Cyprinodon tularosa
GATGGATAACGGATGGATGGTTAAAGGATGGATGGATAAAGGATAGATGGATGGATGGATGGATGGATAACGGATGGATGGTTAAAGGATGTATGGATAAAGGATAGATGGATGGATGGATGGATAACGGATGGATGGATGAAGGATGGATGGATAAAGGATGGATGGTTAAAGGATGGATGGATGGATGGATGGATGGATGGATGATGATGGATGGATGGATAACGGATGGATGGTTAAAGGATGAATGGATGGATGGATGGATGGATAACGGATGGATGGTTAAAGGATGGATGGATAAAGGATAGATGGATGGATGGATGGATGGATGGATGGATGGATAACGGATGGATGGTTAAAGGATGGATGGATAAAGGATAGATGGATGGATGGATGGATGGATGGATGGATGGATAACGGATGGATGGATGAAGGATGGATGGATAAAGGATGGATGGTTAAAGGATGGATGGATGGATGGATGATGATGGATGGATGGATGGATAACGGATGGATGGTTAAAGGATGGATGGATGAAGGATGGATGGATGGATGGATGAAGGATGGATGGATAAAGGATGGATGGTTAAAGGATGGATGGATAAAGGATGGATGGATGAAGGATGGATGGATGGATGGATGGATGGATAACGGATGGATGGATGAAGGATGGATGGATAAAGGATGGATGGATGGATGGATGGATGATGATGGATGGATGGATGGATGGATAACGGATGGATGGTTAAAGCATGGATGGATGAAGGATGGATGGATGGATGGATGGATGGATGGATGATGATGGATGGATAACGGATGGATGGTTAAAGGATGGATGGATAAAGGATGGATGGATGAAGGATGGATGGATGAGTGGAGGATGGATGGATGGATGGATGGATGAAGGATGGATGGATGGATGAAGGATGGATGGATGGATGGATGATGATGGATGGATGGATGGATAACGGATGGATGGTTAAAGGATGGATGGATAAAGGATGGATGGATGAAGGATGGATGGATGGATGGATGGATGGATGGATAACGGATGGATGGATGAAGGATGGATGGATAAAGGATGGATGGATGGATGGATGGATGAAGGATGGATGGATGGATGGATGAAGGATGGATGGATGGATGGATGAAGGATGGATGGATGGATGGATGAAGGATGGATGGATGGATGGATGGATGGATGGATGGATGATGATGGATGGATGGATGGATGGATGATGATGGATGGATGGATAAAGGATGGATGGAAAGAAGTAAGGATGGATGGATGGATGGATAAAGGATGGATGGATGAAGGATGGATGGATGGATGAAGGATGGATGGATAAAGGATAGATGGATGGATGGATAAAGGACGGATGGATGAAGGATGGATGGATGGATGAAGGATGGATGGATAAAGGATAGATGGATGGATGGATAACGGATGGATGGATAAAGGATGGATGGATGGATGGATGGATGGATGATGATGGATGGATGGATGGATGATGATGGATGGATGGATGGATGGATGATGATGGATGGATGGATAAAGGATGGATGGATGAAGGATGGATGGATGGATGGATGAAGGATGGATGGATAAAGGATAGATGGATGGATGGATGGATGGATAACGGATGGATGGTTAAAGGATGGATGGATAAAGGATAGATGGATGGATGGATAACGGATGGATGGCTAAAGGATGGATGGATAAAGGATAGATGGATGGATGGATGGATGGATAACGGATGGATGGTTAAAGGATGGATGGATAAAGGATAGATGGATGGATGGATGGATAACGGATGGATGGATGAAGGATGGATGGATAAAGGATGGATGGTTAAAGGATGGATGGATGGATGGATGGATGGATGGATGATGATGGATGGATGGATAACGGATGGATGGATAAAGGATAGATGGATGGATGGATAACGGATGGATGGTTAAAGGATGGATGGATAAAGGATAGATGGATGGATGGATGGATGGATGGATGGATGGATGGATAACGGATGGATGGTTAAAGGATGGATGGATAAAGGATAGATGGATGGATGGATGGATGGATGGATGGATGGATGGATAACGGATGGATGGATGAAGGATGGATGGATAAAGGATGGATGGTTAAAGGATGGATGGATGGATGGATGGATGATGATGGATGGATGGATGGATAACGGATGGATGGTTAAAGGATGGATGGATGAAGGATGGATGGATGGATGGATGAAGGATGGATGGATAAAGGATGGATGGTTAAAGGATGGATGGATAAAGGATGGATGGATGAAGGATGGATGGATGGATGGATGGATAACGGATGGATGGATGAAGGATGGATGGATAAAGGATGGATGGATGGATGGATGGATGGATGGATGGATGATGATGGATGGATGGATGGATGGATAACGGATGGATGGTTAAAGGATGGATGGATAAAGGATGGATGGATGAAGGATGGGTGGATGGATGGATGGATGGAGGGATGGATGATGATGGATGGATGGATAACGGATGGATGGTTAAAGGATGGATGGATAAAGGATGGATGGATGAAGGATGGATGGATGAGTGGAGGATGGATGGATGGATGGATGGATGAAGGATGGATGGATGGATGGATGAAGGATGGATGGATGGATGGATGATGATGGATGGATGGATAACGGATGGATGGTTAAAGGATGGATGGATAAAGGATGGATGGATGAAGGATGGATGGATGGATGGATAACGGATGGATGGATGAAGGATGGATGGATAAAGGATGGATGGATGGATGGATGGATGATGATGGATGGATGGATAACGGATGGATGGTTAAAGGATGGATGGATAAAGGATGGATGGATGAAGGATGGATGGATGGATGGATGGATGGATGAAGGATGGATGGATGGATGGATGAAGGATGGATGGATGGATGGATGAAGGATGGATGGATGGATGAAGGATGGATGGTTAAAGGATGGATGGATGGATGGATGAAGGATGGATGGATGGATAAAGGATGGATGGTTAAAGGATGGATGGATGGATGGATGGATGATGATGGATGGATGGATGGATAACGGATGGATGGTTAAAGGATGGATGGATAAAGGATGGATGGATGAAGGATGGATGGATGGAAGGATGGATGGATAACGGATGGATGGATGAAGGATGGATGGATAAAGGATGGATGGATAAAGGATAGATGGATGGATGGATAAAGGATGGATGGGTTCCTCCATTTTCCTTCATCATCAGGAACATTTTCTATATGATAGAATAGAATCAAATGAAATAGAATAAAATAGAATAGAATAGAGCAGGTTCAATGTTTTCTCCAAAGCTACCTTCAGAATTCCAGATTTTTCCAAACATTTGGTTCCTTTGAAGCAGCAACAGAATCAGAGGCAAAGTAGATCCACTTACTCATGGTGGGAGTGTGGGCGTGGGGCGGGGCTTAGGACAGGTGAGGTCAATCTCCACTGGGTGTTTCTGAGGGGCACTCATGACCTGAGGAGGAAGCAAGACAACAACATTCATCAACAGTTCCTGAGGAAACATCTCCTTAGATGCTCCAAACCAGCATGTTCTGCTAATGTAACGGGCCAAAGGTTCTCCAGAACATCTGAGGATTCCTTCACATGAGGCAGATCTGCTAACTAACAGGTGATCTGGATCAGAACCAACCGACCCGGCAGAATTATAGTGATCAGAAATAATGATGGGTAATTTGATCTCTGCTGCAGCTGGAGGGAGGAGGTCCAGATCGGAGGGCTGAACGCCCTGCAGGAAGGACAGCTGATGCTGCAAATCGCCCTGTCGCCATGGTTACCAGCTTGAAATACTGAACAACGAATTAAACGAGAAAACAGATGGATTGTAAATAAACCGGAACATTTCTTTGATAAAGTGAAGCTTTAAGGTTTATTTATTATCAGTTTAATATTTTTTTTACAGAACAGACTCCAGGATTCAACAATCCAGATTAAATAAACTCATTTCTACTGGATGCATTTCCTAGCTGAAGACCTCAGATAGGACCAGCTTTATGGTTCTGGTGAGTTCTGCTCCAGCTGTGCAGGACTTCTCCATCTTCATCCTCATCTCAGCAGATTAAACTATGTTTCCCTGTTTTAGGGAAGCAGGCAGAACAGGAAATGAAACAGTAACCAGGGGAAGTTCAAAGAAATGTGACTTCCAGCACAGAACGTGATGAAGAGGAGAGAACGTGATGAATAGGAGCTCATCAAGCCTCCACAGATCAGTCAGGATCAAATCAGACCCGTTTCATTCCAACCATGTCCTGGTTACCAAACGGCAGACAGGAAGTGGCTCAGATGTCACTTCCTGCTAGGTTGAAGTTTGATCCAACCTGCAGCAACAAGCTTCAGCACAGACGGAACCGGTTTGGCTGCATGCGTCGAGCTTCCTGGCGAGGGAAGTGGAACCACGTTTATAGAGCTGCTGTGCAGGTTAGACCGCAACCATGGCAACGCAATACCCCGACCTGGAACCGGTCCAGAGTCGCACACCGGATCAGGAACCGAGCAGATTTAGAAACAGGCTGTGGTCTAGAGAGAATCAGGTTCTCCGTCCTCCATCCTGCCATGCTGCCATGACAGAATGGAGATTCTGGTTCTGGTTCTGAGGAGCAGCTGTCTGCTGGACCCAGTGGCTCCATCTCTGCTTCATCGTCCTCCGATCTGCTGCAGCTGCAGGGAGGATCATCTCAGCAGAACTCTGAGGTTCTGCTTGAATTTATCTTCATCTTTCAGATTTTATTCACGCAGAACCCTCCCCCACCCTTTCGGACCGCAGCACAGACCCGGTTCTCTCTGCCTCTGTTCAAAAGGGGGAAGACAAGAGAACAAAAACCGGCTTAAACCAGCTCTGTATCTGGGAGGACGGATCAGATTCCAGCTCTGAGGCCCGGTGGAGGATCAGTAATGCTGTGGGCTTGATTCCCCTCTGAAGAATATTTTTCCAGCAGATCAGGAAATATAGATCTAAAAATTGGCAATTTTCTCTTGGTGCATTAGCAGAACCAATAAAGTTGCAAAATTACGAAAAATAAAGTCTCAAAATTACGACAATAAAGTGTCAAAATTAAAAGAATAAAGTCGTAAAATTACGAGAATAAAGTCGTACAATTACGAGAATAACGTCGTAATATTACGAGAAAAGGTCGCAATGAGAATAGTCATAAAATTACGAGAATAAAGTCATCAAATCATGAAAATAAAGTTGTCAAATTACGAGAATAAAGTCGTACAATTACGAGAATAACATCGTTATATTACGAGAAAAGGTTGCAATGAGAATAGTCATAAAATTACGAGAAAAGGTCGCAATGAGAATAGTCATAAAATTACGAGAAAAGGTCGCAATGAGAATAGTCATAAAATTACGAGAATAAAGTCGTCAAATCATGAAAATAAAGTTGTCAAATTACGAGAATAAAGTCGTACAATTACGAGAATAACGTCGTTATATTATGAGAAAAGGTCGCAATGAGAATAGTCATAAAATTACGAGAAAAGGTCGCAATGAGAATAGTCATAAAATTACGAGAAAAGGTCGCAATGAGAATAGTCATAAAATTACGAAAATAAAGTCGTACAATTACGAGAATAACGTCGTTATATTACGAGAAAAGGTCGCAATGAGAATAGTCATTAAATTACGAGAAAAGGTCGCAATGAGAATAGTCATAAAATTACGAGAAAAGGTCGCAATGAGAATAGTCATAAAATTACGAGAAAAGGTCGCAATGAGAATAGTCATAAAATTACGAGAATAAAGTCATCAAATCATGAAAATAAAGTTGTCAAATTACGAGAATAAAGTCTAACAATTACGAGAATAACGTCGTTATATTACGAGAAAAGGTCGCAATGAGAATAGTCATAAAATTACGAGAAAAGGTCGCAATGAGAATAGTCATAAAATTACGAGAAAAGGTCGCAATGAGAATAGTCATAAAATTACGAGAATAAAGTCGTCAAATCATGAAAATAAAGTTGTCAAATTACGAGAATAAAGTCGTACAATTACGAGAATAACGTTGTTACATTACGAGAAAAGGTCGCAATGAGAATAGTCATAAAATTACGAGAATAAAGTCGTAACAATTCGAGAATAAAGTCGTAACATTATGAGAATAAAGTTGTAAAATCACAAGAATAAAGTCGTAACAATTTGAGAATAAAGTCGTAACATTACGAGAATAAAGTCGTAATATCACAAGAAAAAAGTCAGCTCTGTCTCTGGGATGACGGATCAGATTCCAGCTCTGAGTCCCGGTGGAGGATCAGTAATGCAGTGGGCTTGATTCCCCTCCGAAGAACATTTTTCCAGCAGATCAGGAAATATTTGGATCTAAAAATGAGGTCTTTTCTCTGGGCGCTTCAGCAGAACCATGACCCAAATCCATCAGCATTCTAAAATATTTAGGTCTGACCAAAGTTCTGCACGATGAAACAAAAACAAGATCAGAAAAAATAACCCAGAGGCATCAAAAGCTAAGCTCAAAGCACGAGGATTTCACAAAGCGGGATCACATTTGTACAAGATGTAAAAACAGGAGGATCCTGAAGGGAAATTTTTCCATAGATCCTCTAAGCTTCATCCTGGCAGCTGATCTGAGGGTCTGGATGGCAGCAAGGTAGACGAAGATCAGATAAATCCAGTGGAAGAAGATCAATCAAGCGTTTAAAAATAAATAAAAGCTTCAGACTAACTGGGCAGAGCACTGTGAGCCGTTGAAGAAAGGAGAGAACGACGGAGCAGCAGAGATGGAAAGGGATGAAAATGAAAGTCAGGAAGACATCTAGATCAGGTGGATTCCCTTCAATTTTAGGAGGCTGAACTTTAACCCCAGGTGATCCGGTCCAAACCGGATCACTGCTGTCCCGTTCTCTCTATCCTGATCCGAATCAGAATGTTTCTAAAGCAACTGAAGAAGAAGGACAATCATACGGAACATTTCTTAGTGCGATCAAACCTGGGGACGAACAGGCCGAGGTTCTAGCAGTCCAAGCGGTCCCTGTCTCTAAGTAATGGACCCTCAGAAGCAGAAATCCTCAGAGTCTGGGAGGAAAACCAGTCTGAGCGAGCTGGTTCTGGAGAAGCTCTGCAACCCTACTGCTGGGTGGAAAGGGAAGCGGCATCTGCAACCATCCTAGAAGTAGACCTGAGAGTTTGGAGGAGGTTCAGCTTCCAGGAGGAGACCCTCCCTGAACATCCAGACAGACACAGTGGATGAGAGTAGGATCCATGCGTTAGAACGGCCTAGTCAAAGTAAGGACCAAACTCCAACTGTCCATCTGTTTTAGAGGGTAGAGAACAACCTGGAACTACAGAGACTCCAGGTCTGCAGGCATGATGATGTCATCCTCTAAATGTTAAGGGGGGGTCTATATGCCACATTGTCTAAAAGTCAGCAGCTCTTTATATGAGAAGGTCAAACATGCAGCAGCAGGAAGTCTCTTCTGACCTTCGACCTGAAAAGGCTGCAGCGATGAAGGTAGCGTTACCAACGTCCCTTGAAACACAGAACGGTTCTGTACTTAGAAATAGAAGTACCTGTATCGTATTTCATTGAAAAGGAACGCACTTTTTCCCGTATTACTGTGAGAGTAAAAAATAGTCAGGAAAATGCTAACGGAAAATAAAGAACAAGGGCACGTTGGATACAAAACTTACGGTAGACTTGTTCCCGGGCCCTGTCCTGCAATTTGACCAATGAGCTGACAACATATAAGTAACGATCCAGAATCCCCTCATCCTATTGGTCGAGCCAAGTGTCACTCGCAGAGAAGATAGCGGGAGACAACAGAGCAGTATGGGGGACGAACGGAGTAATTTAAATGCTGACGTTGCTTTTGGGGGCGGAGCACCTTCGATTTGCGATGCTCCTCCTCCAAAAAAAGGAAGCAGAAATACAGGGAGATACGACGGAGTATTAGGGCCAGCCTAGGGATATTTTTTTCTTCTATTACGGGAATAAAGTCATAAAATTACAACAATAAAGTTGTAACATTACAAGAATAAAGTCGTAACATTACGAGAATAAAGTTGTGACACTACAAGAATAAAGTTGTCACATTACGAGAATAAAGTCGTAATACTACGAGAATAAAGTTGTGACATAAGGAGAATAAAGTCAGAAAATTCCAAGAATAAAGTTGTCACATTAGGAGAATAAAATCGTAAAATTCCGAGAATAATGTCGCAAAATTCCGAGAATACAGTCATAAAATTATGAGAATAAAGTCATAACATAACGAGAATAAAGTGGTAAAATTATGAGAATAAAGTCATAATATTATGAGAATAAAGTCGTAGCACCACAAGAATAAAGTTGTGACATTAGGAGAATAAAGTCGGAAAATTCTGAGAATAAAGTAGCAAAATTCCGAGAATAAAGTCGGAAAATTACGAGAATAAAGTTGTAACATTACGAGAATAAAGTTGTAACATTACGAGAATAAAGTCGTAAAATTATGAGAATAAAGTCATAATATTACGAGAATAAAGTTGTAACATTACGAGAATAAAGTCGTAAAATTATGAGAATAAAGTCATAATATTACGAGAATAAAGTTGTAACATTACGAGAATAAAGTCGGGAAATTATGAGAATAAAGTCATAATATTACGAGAATAAAATGGTAACACTACAAGAATAAAGTTGTGACATTAGTAGAATACAGTCGGAAAATTCAGAGAATAAAGTCGGAAAATTCAGAGAATAAAGTCGGAAATTTCAGAGAATAAAGTCGGAAATTTCAGAGAATAAAGTCGGAAAATTATGAGAATAAAGTCATAATATTATGAGAATAAAGTGGTAACATTACGAGAATAAAGTCGCAAAATTACGACAAAGTCCTAAAATTCCGAGAATAAATGTGTATTTTATGACAACTCCTACAAGAAGCCCTGTCTTCCCTAAAATACGAAATATGCAGCATCATGTGAAGTTATAGTTCCACTCTGGTTTGACAAATCCGGAAATCTTTTAGCAGCAGCATCAAACTGGGCAGGAGGACAAAGTGGACTCTGGTTGCTGATTGGTGGAGCTGGTCGGCCGTCAACTGCTGGTCGGACCTCCAAGCTTTCTTTCTGAAATGGATTGTTGTATGATCGCTTCATTCTTGTAATATTACAACCTTTTTCTCGTAATGTTACGACTTTATTCTCAAAATAAAAACGTAAAACAAACTCTAGCCTGGCTCTAATACTCCGTCGTAGGGAGGAATGGGAAAAAACAAATACCTGGATAGAAAAAGTCAGCGATAGTGATTATAAAGCACACTGCAAATAAGCATCTGATTTAATGCAGATTTGAGTTAAATTGTTAAAAAAAAACGCAAATGGGGGCTAAAAATCCCCAGGCCATGAGGGGTAAAGGCAGTGGGGTCAGCTGGCCTGCACATGAGGCGTCCCTTCTTATTTTTATGGAGGTTGGCCCCCCTAGATGAAGGTGTCCAGAGTTTAGGGCGCCGTCCGCTCATCTTCTTCAGTTTATTAAGGAGGAAGGGCCTGAGAGAACTAAAACACAGCGAGAAGATCAATGAAGTAAAAACTGATTATTGGAGAAACAAACATTATTAAGCTCAATTCTCCAAATGCTTGAAGTATGACAGTTTGAGCTCAGGAATGTTGGAATCTCCCTCTTCCTGGAGAATGTTCTCCTGCCATTTCCTTGACCTTCCCTGGAATGCTGATCCTGTTCTTGTCTCTACTTTAAATCAGAACCCCCCCCCCCCCCCCCCCCCCCCCAAGCAGAAGAAAAGCTGATAAGGCAAAAATCCCCCCTGCAGAGCAGAAGCAGAGAAAAGCTTCTTTATTTACCTTTTATTGAGCTGCTCAGCAAACTGAAAGCTAACATTGAAGGCCAGCTGCCACACACCTTGTTTTCAAATTGTAAATCTGCTTTAAGCCGCATTACCCTGAAGTCAGATGGACAGCATCAAGCTCCAAGCGATGAACCCGTTCTTAAAATTCCACAATAAAACTCACGTTAATTAAAATGAATTATAATCTGATTTAATATCAGCAGATTTACTTTATTTGGTGTTTTCGACGGAAAAAGTAAAATAACCAACAAGGTTTGCTTAAACGGAACCCAACCGATCTGAAATAAACGGCTCTCTGGATTTTATTTTGACAGAACAACAGTCAAAGCGGATCGTGTTTCCGCTAGCTTCACGTACCTTGCTGCCAAACGTAACTATCCCGTTTCGTGAGGCAGAAAACGTCCCAAACGGATCAACTTTACGGAACTGGATCCCATTGAAAGTCGCATCCCGGACCAGAGGCTCGTTTCCACATTAATAACGGGGTTATAAACAAAAACACAACTGCGGTCCTGTTTTCATTAAAAACGCTGAAAGGCAGGAGCAGCTCCGAGCTCCTCAGAGTGACTGACAGCCCGGCCAGCCAATCACAAACCACCGGAGATCCGGAGGGTGGTGATCATTGCCGCTGATTGGCTGAACAGTCGATAGAGTCCACTGCAGGGGGAACACTGAAGCTACAACAATTAGCCCAGTCAGGACCGGAAATACCCTTTATACACGCACACACACACACACACACACATATGTATAGATATATATATAATAAGGGTTGGGCGGTTCTAGACAGGGGCCAACAGGGGCCAGTGCCCTTGTAGATCATGTTATGGCCCCTGTACCGTAGATATAACACTAAATGAAGTTCTAATGATGATATGCGCTGGAACAGACATGGTTACTGATGGCTCCTTTGGATCTATTTCATTTCAAAATTCTGTTTTACTAATTATTTAAAAACAATAAGGTGATAGCTTCAGTTGTATTGAGATAGGATCCCAGTTTTCATGTGCTAAATTTTTTTAAAAACAGATTTTAAAAAATGCTCTTATTTTTACAGCAGAGTTAATCTTTTTTCTGATTTTATAGAAAACTGTAATTTTAATTAAGTTAAAAATATTTATAATTCCTAAATTATGAATGTATATTGACCTAATATTCAAAATAATAAATAATATTCCAATTATGTACATATGTATATATATATATATTAGGGATGGAACGGTTTATGAAAACCGTCCAAACCGTTTGTTTCAACTGTCTCGGTTCGGTTCGCGTGTGTTTCGTTTGGTTCATGCGCTGCTTCTCATAGGCGAAGCGTTTACACTCCAGAGCAGAAGGTGGCGGTACTGCGACCAAAGCCAACCACCAGTAGTAAACAAGAAGAAGAAGAAGCGAAGCAGCGTAGCCGGGTGTAGCAGAGAAAAATCAGTTGTTGTGGAGAATTGTGTGGGTATGGCGAGTGGGAAAGAACAGGAGTTGGAAGACGCGCCAGCAGCACTTTATAGGTCTGCTGTATGGGAGCGCTTTGCATTTAGAGTGACCTACGATGACGTAGATAAAACAGCGTGCAAGCATTGTGCAACACGTTTTGTTAATGCTAACAGCAACATGAGCAACATGTCAGGCTAACCCCGAAATCCCTCATACTCCGTCAGCGCTCCGCCCCGCTGCGCTCCAGACCGCCTGCTCAAAGCAAAGCCTACAGCCTCCACTGTGACTCCCGTCCGCTCCGCTCTGAGTCCCTTGGAGATGGTAGAGAGCATGCGCCAGATGATTAAATTCAAAGCAGAAAAACATGCGGAAATGATCCAGGGTTTCCGCGGATCATTAAAAATAATTAGAGTTCATAAATTTTCTGGGATTTTTTCATTAATTTTTAATTTTTCATTAATTTTTAATTTTTCATTAATTTTTATAATTTTTATTAATTTTTTTTATTTTTCGGTGTAACAATAAACATATACCGAACCGAACCGAACCTCGAACCTCAGACCTCGAAACCGTGAACCGAACCAAACCGTGGATTTTGTGAACTGTTCCACCCCTAATATATATATATATATATATATATATATATATATATATATATATATATATATATATATATATATATACACAAAATGCATAACTAGCCTGCCAACTGCAACAGCAGTAGAGACATATGGATGTTTACCTACAGAGCATCAAACACATCAGGAAGTCTATTGGACTGAAAACCTGAAAGAATTGCTTCATTAACTTTCCAAATGAATCAAAACTGAACTTTTAATTTGCTGAGATCTTCCAGGGCGTCTAAACCTGAGCCTGTGAGCTATAATGCGATCGATGACCACAGACTGCATCAAATGTTCTCCCAGGATGTGCCTGACTGAATCCATCCTGATCTGGTTTTAGGACCAGATCAGCCCAGAGCATGACGGAGCCACTATAGACGAACAGCTGATCATCCATCTATCCACCGGCTTTAAACTGTGAAATGAAGGTTCTAAATACATCTGTAGAATCCATCCATCCATCCATGCATTTTCCTTCATGATTTATCCCAGCTAGGGTCATGAGGGGTGCTGGTGCCTCCAGCTGTCTATGGGTGACAGGTAGGATCCACCCTGGACAGGCCTCCAGTCCATTGCAGGGCGACACAGTGACAAACAACCATTCATGAACACACTCACACCTAAGGAGAATCTAGAGAAGTCATGTTTTTGGACTGTGGGAGGAAGCCAGTGTTCTGTCAGACCAGCATACCTATAGTCAATATGAGCGCGCAAGACATCAGATTTGCATTAATCCCTTTATTTTTCTATGAAAGATAAACTTTAAACTACCTCAACGGGCGTGTATCCCTTTAGTCATGTACAAAAAAAAACACACTATTTGAGGTCAGATCACCATACGCTTAAAAAAATACCAAAAGGTAAGTAATTAAATAGTTTTTTTGTACAAAACTGAAGGGATAAACTAACGGGATAAACGTGTATATTGACTATGTGTATGCTCATCTGACAGAACACCAGAGTACCCAGAGAGAACCCACCCATGCTCAGAGAACATGCAAACTCCATGCAGAAAGACTGCCCCACTGAGCAGCCCACTGCAGAGGCCTTCAGAACCATTTTCCTGTTCCTGTAACTCGTCCTGTTCCTGCAGCCTCGGCCATAAACCAATAAAGTTGTAGGGAAGCGGCTGTTCCACTGAATTTCTGAATTCTCCCTAGATGTGCCCGACTTTACACGAGTGAATGAAGTGAATGTAATTGGTCATTTATCAAGGGGGCGGGATTGTTGTGGCGGAAGGCTCGCAAGCAAGTTTGGTTGTGGCCGGTTTGTCGGAAGCATCTTGCTAACCAGTTAGCAACTTAGTGCTAGCAGGTTCCCAATGGGAAATTCCATTGGGACCAAGTAGCACTAAATTGGTGACTTAGAAACGACGCTGTCAAGGAACGCTATGGACAGAGGAAACATGCAAGAGGAGGAGAGTTTAGTGTCGGAGGTCGTGGATGAGTCTCCTCTGTCATACATTTTTTAAAAATAGAAATGTCCTAACTTTGGGGAAAATATTGTCTAATAAACAATACATTCATATTCATATTCATGTTTATGAAATATATGAAATGTGGAATGAAAGGTCAGGATCATTGATCCAAGTGAAACTCTTTGATCAAGCCGTTAGTTTCAGGTTTATTAGTATTTTCTGTATAATTAGGTAATTTTTACTGGTTTCAGATGCAGCTGTAAAAACCAAAACAAAAGAGGGAGATATAAGCGAGCTTTTAATTTGTAGGGCAACCGGAAGTGTCTGTGCTCCGCTCCGTGGGTCTGACAGCAGCAGTGGGT
Organism: Cyprinodon tularosa; assembly: GCF_016077235.1. Taxonomy (NCBI): domain Eukaryota; kingdom Metazoa; phylum Chordata; class Actinopteri; order Cyprinodontiformes; family Cyprinodontidae; genus Cyprinodon; species Cyprinodon tularosa. The sequence continues at coordinate 88,709 of NW_024038801.1, forward strand.
CGGTTCTGTAGGCCTCGGTGAATCCCCCAAAAGTCCAAAGTTTAAATAATAAAACATAAAGCACCTTTTCTGTCCGGTTAACCAAAGCAGCTCCTTTTCGGTCACCCAGCCGCCCAGAAAGAGCGGGAAAAGCCCCGCCGCCATGTTTCATTCAGCCCCGCTCCCTGACAGCCCTGATACGGTTCATGGATCCCGGGAAGTTTCCGCTCCGCTCCGACACCACCAGAACCGGCGGAGCTGCTCACCTGGATCTCAGCTCGAATCCTCCCCCTCCTCCTTCACGTCTCTGGCGGATAAGCTGCTCTCCTTCCCGGGCAGTGAGCGCTGAGGATCCATGGTTCCGACCAGGAAGCGTTTCTAACTCAGCCCAGATCCAGGTGGATGAAGCGCCGCCCGCCTGGCTGCTGGAGGCTGCTGCTCCACCTGCACACATCCACCACCTGTTAGCCCGCCCACTGCACCCGCATCTCCTCCCCTCATTAAAAACTCTTTTTATTTATTTTTCTACTTTACTTTCCAGGAATCAGAAAGAAGCAAATAAATAAAAAATTAACTATTAATTTATTCTATTTCTCTTATTAGGGAGCTGGTGTCTGCCTGGCTGTATGTTTCCTGGATGGGGCCGCCTTTTACAGCTGCTTTCTGTATCTCTGCTTCCGTCTCCCTGAACCCCAGTCGGCCTCAGCAGATGGCCGCTCACACTGAGCCTGGTTCTGCTGGAGGTTTCTTCCTGTTAAAAGGGAGTTTTTCCTCTCCACTGTCACTACAAGCATGCTTCGTGTGAGGGATTGCCTTCCAGTCAATGAGTCGATGCAACCAACTGGTTTTCCTTAAATAGAAAACTTTGAATCAATCAGACTGTATCATCTAGTGAACTGTAAAGTGCCTTGAGATGACATGTGTTGTAAATTGCCCTAAAGAAATAAAATTAATTGAATTGAAACTGAATTATTTGAAGGAATAAAACATGAAATAATCTCATATTTTTACTGAGATCCAGCAGGAAAACCTGCAGAAGAATCAGACATTAAACATTTGAAGGACTTTAAATCTGCTAGAAATGAACCAAAATGATGAAAAAAAAAAAAAAGAAATGGAGCTCAGGTTGAGATATACGGAAGCCCAGAGCGGTCTTGTTCCTCTAATACTTTTCCACTGTGGTTTTCTCGAGAAAACAAGTTAATTTTCTCATTATCTAAAGATAATGAAAGCCGTTTTCTCATGATAACGAGATGATTGGTGTGTGTAAAAACTGATTACATCCTTCAATACCACAACAATGAGAGAGGATTTAGTAGTATTAGTCATGGCAGCCTGTGTGTAATTCTGTAAATAATCCTGAGTTTAACTTTTAGGTATCGAGACAAAGTTGTTGGTTTGATGATTCGCTTCCAATTCTGATTCATAAGCAACTAGACCTATGCCTCCGGGTGTTTTCTGAACAGCCCCGGTGTTCCGCCTGTAACAGCTATAAGATGCATTAACCCCCCAAATCAGTCTAAATTAAAGATTTTCATTAAAAAACAGTCAGATTTGTTTCTACTGTATTCTATGCAATCCAATCATTCACCATGACCCAGGAGTGAAACAAAAAGGAAACTAAAAAAACGGATTATTTACGCACAACAATAGCTACGTTTACATGGACACAACTAATCGGATTGAAGGCCTGATCAGATCAAAAATGTTTCATGTAAACATGTCAGACTGAAGATTCTAATCCGATTCGGTCCGATCGGATCTAAATTTAATTCCGAAAGAGAGAGGTGGTTTTTGCCGATCGCCATTCCGATTGGCGTCCATGTAAACACCCATTCGGATCTTAAGAGTAAAATAATCTTCACTGCGCATGTGTGCGACGTCAGCGTGACGTTTTTCCGCCTTGTCAACAACAGGAAACCACCGGTCGCTCTCGCTCTCGCTGTGATCAACATGGCGGGGGGAGTCTAGGAACGCCGACTTATACACTCAAGTTCATTTAAAGCTGCAGGAAGCAGGAATTTATCCTCTTCCTCTTTTCTCTCTCCACAGCCCACTCGCTCTCCCACGCCGGTTCAATCGCTCATTCTCTACATTTTCTCTCGGACATTTCGCTGCCAAGCGCTTTTTTCCTCCTCTCTCCTTTCCGCTCGCTCCGAGCGCATCGTTTGTCAGGCCTCCCAAAAACCAGACGCAGACAGAACTGCCAAGTTTGGCAGGAAGTTCTGCGCATGCTTAAAAGATTTAATCTGATCCAACGCTTGGTACATGTATACACACGTCATGATCGGATCATTTCATTTAGTGTCCATGTAAACGGAGATTTTGAATTTCCGATCAACCAAGGTTTGGATCGGATCGGGGAAATTTTGCGCATGTAAACGTAGCTAATGGGCCCCGCAGGCATGGATGGACTGGGAATCCAGGGCTGCTGGCCAGCCTCATTCATTACTCACACAGGTTAATCATCTCGTTCATCTGTTTTCTCGTGATAAAGAGATAATTATCTTGTTATCTCGAGAAAACACTCAATTGTTAAGCCGTGATATGAGATAGTTATGTCATTATCTCGAGAAAGCAACGGGGGGAAAAAAAAGTTGAGTAGGACCTCTCTTGGCTTCCATAGAGATGGTTCCTGTTTCCAGCTGAGAACCTGAACCTGATCCTGATGAGAGAAAATTTATTATTTTTCAATTAATCAATTAATAATCAGATAGCCAAGGATTCCTTAATGAAGACTTTTTAAGAAATTAAACCAGGTGAATCTAGAACTTTCCACTTGTGGAGTTTTAGATAGAGCATATTGACTGACAATTTTTATTTTTTTGCATCTTAAATGCAAAATGTTTATATATTTTTAAAAATCTTGATATAATTAATGGTGTAAGTGAGTCGCTCTGTCAGCTAAAACATGTTTTACAGTCTAGATCTAGTCAATGATTAATCGATTACTGAATTAGTAGACGATTATTTCTATTATCGATTAATCTGATTAATTGTTTCAGGCCTATAGCCTCCAGACTTCAGTGGAAACGGTTATCAGGCCGAAGGAATCAAAGCAAAGTTTTGATTTCAGCTTCCTGGAAGCTTCGGATGGACCAGCGTGTTGGAGCGTGTTCTGATGGACGCCTCCATGTTTACATAACAGCAGCACCAGCAGACTCCTGCTACATCTGCTCTCCGGTGTCACTGGAAGCTTCAGATCAGACAGACACACCTTTCACAGATGTTCTGCTGGAGGCCCGGCCTGCTGTGTGGGACGTCCCACTGGAGGAAAGGGGGGCAGTGAGTTCTGTGACCTGCCAGCAGCTTCAATGGTCCACATGTGGGCTGAAGTGTCAGAGTAAAACCTGAGGTTACCGGGCAAGCATGGAATGGTTCATGTAAAGCATCAGGTTACCATGGAAACCACCAAAACACCAGGGCTTCAAGGAGCAACAACTACTGAAAACTTTTTATACTATAGAGTTAGAGCAGCCAGACACTGCCCTAACAATGGAGGAACTTCAAAATAATATCACAGAAATAAAACAGTGCTTTTACTTTGAAAACTCACTCCAACACTTACAGCTTCAAAAAACAACAACTATAAATGTTCTTAATATTTGGAATAATTTTTTTTTTTATCAGTTTAGAGTTGAAAACATGACATTTTTAAGTGGAAAATATACTAATAATTACATATATTTTTCGCCATGTTTGGGAGGAAATATAATTGGTAGTCATATTAAATAAATGAGATTATTGCAGATTTAAATTCGGCTACCTTTGGCCTTTTACCAGCTCTGTCTGCCTTAAAGGGTTTTTATTGTGCTGATGAAATATTCTCATCTTAAGTCTTTTTTTTTAAACGGAAAATAAGAGCAGAGATAAATATTTAAAAAACAAACTGTGTGAAATTCATCCCAGTTAAATGAACTAAAGGAATCTGCTCCCTAAATCATCTTCAACGGAAGAGGACTAGGGCCACTGAAAAACTATAAAAAGGTAACTGATTTCAAAATTTTATTTCAGTATAAAAAAATCAGAATTCTGACTGATTTTTCTCAGAACTCTGACTTTAATCTGAGAATTCTGACTCTAATCTCACAATTCTTACTTTAATCTCAGAATTCTGACTTTCCTCAGAATTTTTACTTTTTTCTCACAATTCTAACTTTTTTCTAAGAATTTCTTACCTAAACCTCAGAATTCTGACTTTTCTTAGAATTTTTACTTTTTTCTCAAAATTTTGACTTTTTTTCTGAGAATTCCGACTTTAATCTCAGAACTCTGACTTTAATTTCACAATTCTGACTGAATTCTGACAGCTAACTAACTATCTAAGCCATGTCTGTTTTAGAGACTAAACTAGCTCTCTTGTTTTAATCACCTTCTGCACTTCCATTAATGAAATAGCATCACCAGGGACCCCTCAGCACTTAAAAAGTTTCCTTATTCCCTTATTTTCCACCAATGTGTTACTGGTCCTGCCAAACAACTCACATCTTTGTCAGTGAAGCTGAGTGCTCTCACATCTGCACTGTTGTCAAAAGTTCACACATTTGTTACTTAATTAGAAGTATAGATACTGCAGTTTAAACACTCTGGTAAAAGTTGAAGTATCAACTTGACCTCTTTACTCAAGTAAAAGTGAAAAAGTATGTGCTCCAAAAACTACTTAAAGTATAAAAGTATAAAATAACCTTTAAAAAAAACCACCCAAATGCCACTATATGAATTGAAAGCTCAATTTTTCGACCATTTCTAAAAAATCTTTGAGATAGGGCCAAGGATGAGGGAGGTCTTGTTGGTCTCCGTCTCCCGATACGCTCTCGCCTGTGTCCGACCTTTCAGACATTTCAACATCTTTTTCTGAATCCGACATTGTAGCATGGCAGAGACAATTCACGTTAGCAGTTTGAAGAACACCTGCTTGCTTCTGATGATTTCCTTTAGCTAACCAATGAGTGTTTGCGTTATATGACTCATCCAATTACACTAGTTTTCACTAGATGTGGATGGAGCCAATGATCTGCATTGGATGGAGCACATGACGTGAAATAAATATTTATAAACATTAAACTGAAGCCAAGAGTAACGAGTAACGTTTGTTTAAAAAAATGTAAGGAATAGAAAGAACAGATACTTAAGTGAAAATGTAATGAGTAGAAGTCAGAAGTAGGAAGAAAAATAAGTAATGGAGTAAAGTAAAGATACCTAAAAAGTGTACTTAAGTACAGTAACGACATATTTGTACTTCATTACTTGACACCTCTCGACATCTCTCCCTTCCTGGTCTCTATCTACATTAAGATCCACAATTCTGAGATTAAAGGCAGGATTCTGAATATTTTCACATATTAAACTGAAATAACATGAAAAAATTTAACTTTTTACATTTTTTTCAGTGGCTCATAAACCCCAAGTTTTTCCATAAACAGGGTGCTAAGTCAGAACACACTTGATACCTGAGTCCCATTTACTTTCCTCCCTCCGCCTGTTAGCGGGGGCGCAGCGCCACCTACTGTTGGACCAGCGGAACGCCCCTGGTTTCCATGGTGATCCTCAGCGTGAAGAAAACATCCAGATATTCACCCATCCAGATCCCCTCAGCTATGATTATTTTTCATTAAATAGTGTTTTTAAAAAAAAATAACAATTGAACTGAGTTAAATTATTAGAATCAATGATGTGTGAAGAACAAACGTAAATGAAATATTTAAATAAAATACAATTTCAGATGTTTTTTTTTTCTTGGTTTTTCTATTTACTGGCTGTGACATTAGCAGTGAAACATCTTCCTACAACCAACAAACTGCTCCTTTTTGCATTTTTATTGCGCATCTCCAGGGGAGTACCAATATGGCGGCCGGTGGCTTCACTATTTCCAGGCAATCAGCAATCCAGTGAATAAATAGAGATCAGAGGCGCAGACGTGATGTGGTGGCACCATCTTGTGGCCGATCAGTGTACTGTGATTAGCAGGCACAGATTCAATTTTAATAAACTTTAACTTACAGAATATTGAACTTATTTTAGTTTTTTTCCCCCTGTAAACAAGCAAAGGGTTTAGTGTGCTTAAATATTCTTAGAGGGGTTAAGGAGAATATAATATTCTGAAAGGATGTATGTATGCTGCAAAGCACAACCACAGACATTTTATAATTTTTTATTTGTCTTCAGTCTCTCACTCCATATTCCCAGTTTCTCACACTAAAAGGTTCACATCCAGTGGTTTGTTTTCTCTTCACGTGCTGCTTTTTTAGTACCAGTTTTAGTCCATGTTTTGCTCACAAGTGAAATAATTATTGCTCAGTCTAGTTTAATAATCTCCCATTGGCATTAAGAACTAATTAAACCAACACAAATATTTTAATTCTAAAAGCGTTCAGGTTTGCCTCTCAAACCCATAGGAATCCACAAAATGAAAAAGAACAATTGCATTTTATTTTTCAAAAGATAAGCCACAAAAGAAAAGACCAACCACATCCATAGAGGATGAGCTCAGTTATCCTGGATTCATAGAGGAGAAACCACAGGGATGTTCTTCTTTTATTATTACTTATCTTATTCATTTATCTTTATTTTGGTCCATTGAATATGTTTAAAAACTTCATTTCCAGCACAGCTTCCAAACTGAAACATCCAGATAAGTGCTTTCTCCTGTCATGATGAGTTTTTATCAAATCTACAGCCTCTGAAAAGGTCTGAATAATTTAGCCGTTTTGTAAGTAAAACTAATAACATAATGAATTAAGCTTTTTAATCCTCAGCCTATTACCAAATATTCATAAATAGTGAAGTTTGCATGGATTTCTATTGCACTGGTTCCTGTATCAGTGCCAGTAATCCAGTATAAACTTATTAGTTCCCCATTGTTTAATTTAATTTGAATAATCAATGAACGAAGATGTCAAATTCTTAGTTTAAAGCATATTTAAGATGCAATTATTTTAGTAGGACCCATTCTGCTTTACTTCAATTCTCTAAAAATCACCAGAATGTAGAAAATAAAATATATTGTGTGAAAAATGCTCCATATAACAACAGATTACTTATTATTACTCAGTAACCTGTTGTTACTGTGCCATAAAACCTCATGAAGGGGCGGGGATAGGGGATAGCAGAGCGCCACCACTAGATGGCAGCATTGTATTATATCTAGGAGGTCTGGTCTGATTTCTACTCCTTTAAACCTGTTTACAGTGAGCTGCCAGGTTCTACATCAACATAAACACAACAATTAGCAATATTTGGAAGAAAAAAAACTCGAAATGAGGAATTTATCATCAAAATAGCTCTCTAACGCTTCCCTTTGATCTTCTGTTTAGTTGTTTTTGGCTGGATTCAAAGAGCAGGTTTGAAATAGGAGAGAAAACCTCCGTAAACAAAACAAAAAAAATGCTAATGATGTTGTTTAGCTGCATAAAGGCTGATAAATTATAATAAAATTCCTCCAACATAGAGGGATCTGAAACACTGAGGATCATGAGACTTTTTTAGAACAATGATATATTTTATTTTAAAGTATTATTTAGTTTATTTTTAAATGCTATAAATCTACATGGTTCCAGGATGAGATTCAGGACACATTATTTTCTTTAATAAGAAATGTTGCATCATATTAGCAAAGATGAAGAAAACACAAATTAGATCATTTCTGAAGGATAAATTTTGATCTGCTGTTGCTCCTTTTCCAGGCTCCAGGCAACTAGAGCACTTAAAAAAAAAAAAATCTGAAAGGTTAATAGATTCTCTGTTGTTTTTTTTCTTAGAATTCATAATTCATTTAATCTGGTTTAGTCTGTGACCCGGAAACAACGTCCAGCGTTCCTAGAAAGTGTGGAAGAGTTTCACCTTCCAGCATCATAACAGAAGAGATAAATGAATTTTCTTTTTCTGTGTAGAAGCTTGATTTACCTTCTAAATGTTCACATTTATTCTGACCTGGTTCCATAAACCCAAATTGACCCAGTCTGGAGATCAATATTATGGAGCTAAACCTGTCCAAGTGTTTAAAAAGTTACAGAAGCAGAACTTCATTCATCTGATGACTGGTTTTTATTTTATTTAAAGACAGAAAATGGGAAATTAAACTAAAATCAGTAATTTTTGGTACAATTATTAAAATTTTTACTGAACCAGCTGGAGGAGCTCCTCATTTCTGTTCAATTTAATATGTGTTTAATCTAAAAGTATATTTATTTGGATTAATATAATGAAAACAGAAAAAAAAAACCTTTAAATAAATGGTAATCATCCATTTTCCAAATCTAAATAACCAAACTCACAATAGCTCTTACATTAAAGCTATTTTTTTCTGTCCGTTTTGGACAGGGTAGGGTTAAAACTTACCCATTGTTTGCTGAAAGCTGTGGTTTAATAATTGATTAAAATATAAATTACTTTTAATTTATAAAACATTTTCTCTATATTTCAGTATTTTTATTTTTCCGTTTTGCAGCTGATCGCTCATTTATTCAGGATTTACAGTCGATTCAAAACCTTTGAAATCCAAAAAAACGCAGTTTTATTCTGAATCCCGACGAATAAAAGAGGTTTAGAGCTTTAATATTTTACAAACTTTTAATAGAAGACAACTTCTGTTAAATATCTTCTATAGGAAATCGTTTGCCATTTATTTTACTTACCTTGAAAAGAGGAAAAACAAAATGTTTTTTTTTTTTTTTTTCAATGGATTACTTGTAATTAATGATGTGAAAGGAAACGTTTCCATGGAAACGGACACAAAAGCGTGTTAAAAAGTGTATAATGTTCCTTTAAAAAATAGTTCTAATTAAAAAAAACAGCTAAGACTTCCAATAAAAGTGTGTGTTATACCAAATTAAAAACCTTCTGTCGATTCTAGTCACGTTTAGCCATTATAGTGGGGGCCAAAGAGGCATTTCTAAAAATCTACAGCCTTTTTTTTTTTATTTTGCACGGCTGTAAGTTGAGAGGACTCTGGAACACTTTAATTTTAAAATTAAATTTTAAAATTTCCATTTTAAAATCTAAAAACACTTTAGATTTTAAAATTGATTCTTTTTTTTATTTAAAAATTGTATGTATACATGGATGCATAAACACCTGTTTCTGTGTTAAATTCTGTTTAAAGTAACAAATTATAATTAAAAATGTCTCCGGACCTTTACTGGTTGATAATTTCTTTATTCTAACCCCCCTGATTTCTGATTGGTTACCCCTGCTCAGAATGAACCGGGCCTCCTGCCAGGGTTCTTTTGGCCTCTGCTGGCTTTTAACCTCCATTAACTTAAATCAAACTGCTCTCTCTCTCCCTCCATGGAGGGCGGAGCCTGTTTCAGTCGTCAGATTCAAACTCCACTCTGATCCCATGAGGCGGTTCTCCAGTTCGCCTTACCTGTAAAGATCTGCACCCGGCAGCCGTCGCTGAATTCCTGTAATTTCATCAGCAAACATTTTTCTTTTGTGTTTGGAGCATCGATCCATCTTCGCTGCTTTCTGCTCCCCATCGATACTTCTGCATTGATTGTGAGAATTATTCATGATTCGGCCCCTGGATGCTTTTTCTGACGGCTGTTTTAAAGGGAGCGAGGAAAGGTGGTGAAAGGATCCGCTGGAAGCATCTACTGCTCGACACAGAGGATTACGATCAGTTAAATAAGAAAGTTGCTGCTCAGGAAACTGTTTTTCTGCGATTTATAGAACATCGTTTGAATTTTCTGACCTCTAATTTAATCAGATTTAGTTAAATTTCGGCTACATGCCATCAGGTGTTGATGTGTCACAAAAACAACAAAGAAAACAGGCGGCTTTCAGAAAACATGCAGCTGATAAGCTAACGGCTAAGAACCAGAACCGTCCTTCTCTTTGGTTGGGAACACGGGTGGATTTAGGAAATTTGGGGCCCCTGGCAAAGACAGGAATGGGGGCCTCTGAATAGAGAAATCAACACATAAATCATTATACAGATATAGAAATTTTAATAGACTAGACATCCATTATCTGTTCTATGTTGTGTCCCTCTCTTCTTGTCCCTTTTCTTCTTGTTTTCCTCTCTATGTTTTGTACTCAGCTGACTTTTCATGCGGTCTCTAAAGGAATGAAAGATTTTTTCCAAGCACTAAGCTCACTTAGCTGATTGCTCCTTCCTGTGTTTCCAAAACTAAATAACCCAGTCCTTCTTTTCACTGTAGACAAGCCATGATCTGCTTCTCTGTTCTCCATTTTTCATTTGGATGAAATAATAGCTGCATGAATCATGACAGCAGACAAGGAGAGCAGGAGGCGGGGTTACCAATCTACTCACTCTGGAGAGCAGAGTTAGCTGCTTTTAGATGTTGTCTCCAAAGTCTCCAGTAGCAGAAAAAAGTCGCTAGTTTTAGCGCGAGGCGCTTTTTTGTAATCAAAGTGCTAGAGGGGTCTAAAAAGTTGCTAAATATAGCGACTAAAGCGCTAAGTTGGCAACACTGCTCTTTGCATCATTTATTTTCAAATGGTTTGCTGCTGCCTGTTTGGATCTTTCTGAACATGTGCAGCAAATGGACTGATCCAATATGGTGGACACCGAAGGGGGGGCTGAGACACACTTATTATTGGCCCTTTAGCGAAAGGATTTTTGGTAAAAACATAATTAATGTGCACAAATAAGGAATAGTTGTATTAACTATACATGTAAACAGACTTGTATGGGGTCCCCAAGAACCTGGGGTCCTAGGCAACTGCCTAGTATTGCCTAACGGTAAATCCCCCTCCTGTGTGAACATCTACATCTTCTTTGTTGAACAGCTCAAACTCAGATTACATGGAGAACATCTGCTAACCCTCAGATTCTCTGTTGGTTTTAGGCTGGACTTTAACTAGGCCATTGCTATGATGATCTAAAGCCATCAGCAGAACTTTTATTTGGTCTGAGACAGAAAATCGGTGGAAACAGTGAGTATTCCTCAGAAATCTCTATTATTTACGGCCCTTTTTATTGATTCAAGTCATTTTCTAAGAGAGTTAGACTGAAGGTGTGACATATTTTGGGATATTTAGGAAGGATGTGGGTTATCTTCAATGGATGCATCCAGAACCCATTTCTCTTAAACTGAACCCACTTAAGCTCCAAGAAGGCCTTCAATTCTTCATATTACATGGTGTATAACACTCCTATCTGTGGCTTATCAAAGTATTTATTTAATAAGGAAGAAACACCAAACGACGTCCATCATTAAAGGCCTTAAAAATGAGCTGCATCTGTCCATAGGTTGGCTGGGGGCAGCACATAATCAATATTTAATAACACACAGAGAAGACTGGTTATAGGAGAGGCTGTTCCTTAATGTGTGTATTTCTAACAGGTTGGTTTAAGATCAGAATTTAAAGCTACTTTCAAATGAACAGATCGATTCAAGACAAACCAGTCCTGAAAAGCAGCCATGCCTTCTCATATTTGAAGACTTTAACCCTAAAGTCGTCCCTCTGAGGTCAGTAAACATCTCAAAAGCAACAGCTTTTATTTCAACGCACGTCTGGTCAGTGTCTGTGTGAAAGGTGAAAACCCTTGACCTTTGACTTCTCTTTCCTTTTTCTTCTCTACTGGGGATGCAGTTGTGACAGTGAGACAGCACGGGAGTGGATTGGACACAGATTGAACAAACAGTGGACATGTCTCGCCCAGGACAGCGGACAGCGCAGGAAGCCGTAGGGTGTGGGCCAATTCCTCATACGCCCGGAAAAAAAGGTTCGACCTTCTCCTTGCATCAACAACCAATCTGCAGATCAGCAGGTAAATACGAGTCCTCACCTGGATGGAAGCAGGAATGCTTTATGGATTTCAAAACAAGGTATATTTCATAAGTTTGGGAAATACACAAGTTTATGTAAAAAATGTCGCACCTACTGCAAAATTTATGTGTATAGCTTAAACTTGAAATCTGTTTCAGTCTCCTTGAGTCTCGGCAGATGGCCGCTCACACTGAGTCTGGTTCTGCTGGAGGTTTCTTCCTGTTAAAAGGGAGTTTTTCCTCTCCACTGTCGCTACAAGCATGCTTAGTGTGAGGGATTGCCTTCTAGTCAATGAGTCGATGCAATCAATTGGTTTTCCTTAGATAGAAAACTGTGAATTAATCTGACTGTATGATCTGGTGAACTGTAAAGTGCCTTGAATTGACATGTGTTGTGAATTGGTGCTATAAAAAACTGAATTAAACTGAACTATTAAGAGTGAAAAGTGTGAAAAAAACAAAATATCTTTAATCCTTGTTTCATAGATTCTATTTTCTATCTGTGTTTTTAATGAAAGGCAGAGCTCCTTTTCCTTTATTTTAAATAACTGTTAACTATGTGATATACTTTGCAATGAACTGTTTGCAGTGTTTGCCAAGTATGTCCGTTATTTTTTTGTACTGCCTACTTTTCAAAGTTGAAAAGAAAAAGAAAGACATAACTATGGCAAATTGAGAAGCTGTATCTCTAAAGCGATTTACTTTAACAAGTGACTGAATTTGTGATTAAGTTATTGTTAATAATAAAAGCTCTCCAGATTTGACAGAGTAGAATTACACCAATATAGCTAACAGTAGCACGCTAAGCTAGGTTAAAAAACTACAGCTGGACTTTTTAAAAAAACGTTTTAATGCTCCTCAGAGGTATTTCTTTTTGTTTTGTTTTAAATTCTTCTCATACAGAATAACAGCAAGTCCAGTTGCTTTTAATTGAACTTTTATCACCTAACATGAGCTAATAAGTGAGAATCTAAGCTAGCTACATGGCTAACTTTTATTTAAAAAACAAAAAAAAAAACTGTGTTAATATTTTTTGGCAGATGCATATTATACATCTTGGGATTAGCTCTCATGAAATCAATGTTTAATTTCTGATTGTTACAAACAGGTGTTTAAAAAAAAATAAATAGTAACCTGGTTTAGCTAACGCTAGCAAGTCTGGCACTAGCAGTAGCCTGAAATCCAAGTTTGTCGTAGAGCATAAAAAAAAAAAATATCTCGCATTTGGTTATGTGTATGTTTCAGAGTTTTAAAAAGGCTTCAGAGGTAATTAACAAAGCTAGAAAATATTCAAGTGTTCCAAAAATGTAAGAAATAAAAATCTACTGGACTTTGTTTCCAAGTTTAAAGACGTTTCGCTTCCCATCTAGGAAACTTTTTTAATTCAAAATGTAAGAAATAGTGCTGAGTTCAAGGCTCTTATTCGGTAGCCAACAAAGCCTTGTTTTTGTTTAGAAAACATCCAAACTGAAACGGACGAACAGGTCCACCCCTTTGGAATGGGGGTCGTTTGTCTTCCGATACCGGTCTATGTCTTTGAATGGGGGGGTCTCTAATGGCAGACTTTGCCGATTTCCGGGGACAGTCCTCGTTTTGGGCCACCTGTCCCCGCCTAAAGCTGTCCCCGGAAATGTCTCTGATTTTACCGTTTTATGAATGAGGGGGAAATGTTGCGTGTAGACTGTTATTACAGTAGAAAAGCGCGTGAGCTTGTTGCGCGCAAAAACAGCTGTTACGGTAGCATTTTGCGCTGCTGTTAACATTAAGATGAGGAAAATAGTGCTCCGCCTGTTGTACTGTAATGATCCTTACGGATCTTGGCTACCATTAAAACATAAAGAAGAAAAGGAGCGCACCACTTTTTAAACAGACGAAGAAGTAAGTGCGGAAGTTCGCTTTCACAACCCGACACAACTGATGGGGATCTATCTACGAAGCTGAACTTGGCTTCCGATTTAGGGAATGAATAAAGGGCGATTCCATTTAATTTTTCTCTACCTTCAGCATTTTAATCTACACTAAATAAAAAACTACAAAAGCTATAGATGTAAACCCTGGACTAGATTACTCTAAACTACTTGTAGAATAATTAAAACCAGGGTTAGGATTTGTGAAACCATAATAAAGACTTTTTAGCTCTTTTTTAGTTTCCATGTCATACTAGAAGTGGTATGGCGCTAAAACTACAACACCTAGAAACATGAAACCTGGACTAGATTATTCTAATATACTTGTAGAATAATTAAAACCTTTTTAAGAAAATAAGAAAATATCAGTGGTAAGAGATATAAATCAGATATAAATCAGTGGTAAGAGATATATTCCTGGCTTTTACAATTGATTTTTGTTGTTTAAATATTAATACACTTGGAAAAATAAGTAAAACTGTTAGTGTCCCCACTTCCTAATGTCATCTTGATAAAATGTACTTGTTTTAATGTACAAGCTGTAAATGTCCCGAAACTGGATTTCAGAAATCTGGTCACCTTAGTTAAAGTCGTAGGGAAGCGGACATTTCAACCGTTGCAGTTCCGAATTCTCCCGAGTCGTGCACCACGTTATGCGAGTGAATAAAGTGAATCTGACTGGTTGTTTATCAAGGGGGTGGGATTGTTGTGGCGGAAGGTTTGCAAGCTTTTTGGTTTTGACCGGTTTCTTCGAAGCATCTTGCTAACCAGTTAGCAACTTAGTGCTAGCAGGTTCCCAATGGGAAATTCCATTGGGACCAAGTAGCACTAAATTGGTGACTTAGAAACAACGCTGTCAAGGAACGCTATGGACAGAGGAAACATGCAAGAGGAGGAGAGTTTAGTGTCGGAGGTCATGGATGAGTCTCCAGGAAAGCGGGGACGAAGATGTTGTGGAAGAGGACGCCAGGGCGGCAGAAGCTTGGTTTGGTGTAGAAGGCTTCCAGCCGTACATGTTTGAGCCCTTGCCTCGCAACGCTGCCAGTTCTGTTAGCTCTACGCCTGCTGAAGACACAGACGTCCATCCCCGTGAACACTGGAACGGAACTCAATGGGAAAGGAAATTATTCTGAGTTCTTATTTCAACCGTTGCGTATATTAGCTGCGACATGTGAATCAAGATGCTATGAGCGAAACAATTTGATTGACAGATGACCATTGATATATGATTGGCTGAATTTAAGTGTTCAGGCTAATAACGGAAAAGTCCCTGATTTTATGGTCTGATAAAGAGTAAATTTATATACATGTTTGAGCCAGAATGATTTGACATTTAAATATAACTTCCCTACGACTTTAAAGGGAATTGTTGGCCTGGCTGAATAGGCGATGTCTTCTGTTCCTCTGTAAAGGGGTGCAATGATAGCGGATTTCTGGATGGGAAGCGGAACATCTTCAAACTTGGAAATAAAGTCCAGTGGATTGTTTTCTAACTATTTTTGGAATGACTATGACCTGGATGATTGAGAATCTTTACCAGCATAATGTCCAAGTGAATTTCCCAAAATAAGAAAGTATACCTTTATGCTAGGAAAACCAGTTTTTATTTATTTAACTCAGATTAAGATTTGTTTTAGCATCTTAATTACCGTTTACAAGATATGAGATGATTTTTTTTTCTGACTGTCGCGCAGCAGCTTGGGCTACACAGTAATATACATACAAACAGTTGGATGTATATTTACTATGTTTAGTGAGAACAGCATAGTGAGTTGTCATTGAGGATGGAGTCAACTTTACTATGTGGTCCAAACAGAAAACATGAAAACAAGTGGAAGAAAGGAAGAGAGAAACGGAAGATGGCGAGGAGAGGTTGTGATACAGTACAACATCAGACGGCCACGGGAACATAACAACACAGAGAGAGACAAGTATTAGGAAAAATGGTTTAATATAGGAGACAGAAGCAAAAAACTGCATCACACAAGAACATACGTTTACAAAAATAATTCTGACTGCTTCAGCTACACAGTTAGTTCACAGAGAAGGACAGAGAAACCGGAAAAACTCTAAACAGCTAAAAGCAAAAAGTGTCTAATTAGTTGATCTCTTTATTAAACTAATACATTAATCCACTGAAGGTGACTAAATACTTCTATTCTTTCTTTTTCTATAATTGTCTTATCGTGTAGACGACACAATACAGAGGTCAAATGAAACTTACCGCTGCTGTATAGACAAACTTACTAGAACTGTTGAAATAAAAATGAAAAATCTGACACTCACCTAGCCTCCTTACTTGAAACAAAACAAAAGAAAAAAAAGAAATAAACATTAACGTGAGGAAAAAGAAGTGAAAGAAATAAAGCCAAAGATCTTTTAGAAAATCTTATATCAAAAGCCAACTCTTTTGACGCCAGCTAGAAATCAAACTCGGGGACCAGTCAGGGTCAGGCCACATCACCAGGCCAGACAGCGTTTTTTTTTTCTAAGATTTTTTTCTTGTATCCTTTAATCTCCAGTATAAAAAATTCCACTGGTACAAAATGCATAAGTACAATCAGTTGTAGAAATAGAAAGCCTGCATTTTTTTTGTACTTTTTAAATCCCATCCAGTGACAGATTTCCAAATGTTGTCAAACAAACATACATCACGCTTACAGGATCCACTGAAATGCATTGACTTTGGCTTCTCTCAAGACAATAACTCTGAAACTACTGAAAAACCATTTTGAGAGTCAAAATTAACAAAAGCAACAACGGCAACAACAAAAAAATCAGATTTTTTTTTCTTTTTCTTTGTTCTTTACAGACAACAAGCTCTTTTTTTACGCCACGGAAAGAGAACACACAAAACATTTTTCTCCTCAAAAAAGTTGACATAAGCCATAATGCAAAGAAACAACAACTTTGATTTTTTTTTGTCCTTTCAGATTTCAGTATTTGATAAATAGCACTTAAGATAATTAAGAAAGAAAGAGAACAGAGAAGTGAACAGTGACAAGATAGAAGATTACAACGAGCATCAGCGATGACAGCCCCTGAGGCGAGCCGCTCCACGCAAGCCCGGCTTCCTACGACCCTCTTGTGCTTCGACGGTGAAACAAAGGCGAGATGCTTCATGAAAGAACTGCGCGACTTCAGGCTGTGTGCAAGTGGTGCATTTTGGCAGCGCGTTATAAGAGTTTTTGGACTTTAACAGGTCTGGAACAGCGCTAAACATCTAGCCTCCACGAGTAAATGAAAATACTGTGCAAGTGAGTGGAAAGGTGTGAAATAATCAGCTGTACAGTGGATATGTAGGGTTTACACACCAAAACTCAACTTTATTATCATTAGTATACTATATTTATTAATATAATTAACTAGTGTTGCACCGATGCCGATACCAGTATCGGACAAGGCCATGATCCAGCACTAAAATGATGGTAACGATATCGGCGAGTACCAACAAATAGGGCACCGATACGGATCGGCAATAAAAAGTTCTACTGGATTCACTTTGTTTAAGTCTTTTTCCTGCTTCACAAAGGTAGGCAGCAGCTTGACAAAGCCATGATGGCAATTATTTTACATCTAAGTAGTATGCAGTTCTTCATATATACACTCACACACCAATTTCAAATAGATAGTATCGGTATCGGCCGATACTGCACAGCCAGGTATCGGGTATCGGGCAAAAAATGGCATTGCCGCAACACTAATTATAATTATATCAGAGTACCAAAGGTTTTTAAAGGCTGGATAAGCTCAACATGAGCTCTTTTTCTTTGCATTAACACCTTAGGCCGGGCATACACTGTGCGATTTTTTCAATTGTTGCACGTAGCAACAGCTCACAAACATTTGATATATAGATTACATTTTATTGTTTGAATTGTATCTCTAGTGGCTAACATTAAACGAAAGCATCGAGGTGAGGATTCGTCAAGGGGGGAGAAAATAGACTCCGGCTTTGTTTGCTAAACTAGCTAGTTAGCACAAAATCCGTATTAAGAAGCTAGTTTAGGTGTTTAGCTCTACTCAAGTCGGGCATACACTACGATTTTTTTTTATTGTTGCACGCAGCTATAGCTCGCACTTTACGATGAAACCGTAGAGTTTAAAAGTTCTCAGCTCACGATATTTGTTCTCGCACTATGTGACCCGACGCTCTGATGCGATCTACCGGCTCACACGTGCGACTTAGCTCCGCAGTGAGATGGCGCTACTCGGACTTATCTACAGGTGCTGGTCATAAAATTAGAATATCATGAAAAAGTAGATTGATTTCAGTAATTCCATTTAAAAAGTGAAACTTGTATATTATATTCATACATTACATACAAACTCATATATTTCAGATGTTTATTTTGTTTAATTTTGATGATTACAAATGACAACAAATGAAAATCTCAAATTCATCATATCAGAAAATTAGAATATTGTGAAAAGGTTCAAAATTGATGGCCCCTGGTGCCACACTCTAATCAGCTAATTAACTCAAACCACCTGCAAAAGCCTTTAAATGGTCTTTCAGTCTAGTTCTATAGGCTACACAATCATGGGGAAGACTGCTGACTTGACAGTTGTCCAAAAGACGACCATCGACACCTTGCACAAGGAGGGCAAGACACAAAAGGTCATCGCTAAAGATGCTGGCTGTTCACAGAGCTCAGTGTCCAAGCACATTAATAGAGAGGCAAAGGGAAGGAAAAGATGTGGTCGAAAAAAGTGTACAAGCAAGAGAGATAACCGCACCCTGGAGAGGATTGTGAAACAAAACCCCTTCAAAAATGTGGGGGAGATTCACAAAGAGTGGACTGCAGCTGGAGTGAGTGCTTCAAGAACCACCACACACAGACGTATGAAAGACATGGGTTTCTGCTGTCGCATTCCTTGTGTCAAGCCACTCTTGAACCACAGACAGCGTCAGAAGCGTCTTGCCTGGGCTAAAGAGAAACAGGACTGGACTGCTGGTGAGTGGTCCAAAGTCATGTTCTCTGATGAAAGTAAATTTTGCATTTCCTTTGGAAATCAAGGTCCCGGAGTCTGGAGGAAAAGAAGAGAGGCACTTCATCCACGTTGCTTGAAGTCCAGTGTAAAGTTTCCACAGTCAGTGATGGTTTGGGGTGCCATGTCATCTGCTGGTGTTGGTCCATTGTGTTTTCTGAGGTCCAGGGTCAACGCAGCCACATACCAGGAAGTTTTAGAGCACTTCATGCTTCCTGCAGCTGACCAACTTTTTGGAGATGCAGATTTCATTTTCCAACAGGACTTGGCACCTGCACACAGTGCCAAAGCTACCAGTACCTGGTTGAAGGACCATGGTATCCCTGTTCTTAATTGGCCAGCAAACTCTCCTGACCTTAACCCCATAGAAAATCTATGGGGTATTGTGAAGAAGAAGATGCAATACACCAGACCCAACAATTCAGAAGAGCTAAAAGCCACTATTAGAGCAACCTGGGCTATCATAACACCTGAGCAGTGCCACAGACTGATCGACTCCATGCCACGCCGCATTGCTGCAGTAATACAGGCCAAAGGAGGCCCAACTAAATACTGAGTGCTGTACATGCTCATACTTTTCATGTTCATACTTTTCAGTTGGCCAACATTTCTATAAATCCTTTGTTTTTATTGGTCTTCAGTAATATTCTAATTTTCTGATATGATGAATTTGGGATTTTCATTTGTTGTCATTTGTAATCATCAAAATTAAACAAAATAAACATCTGAAATATATGAGTTTGTATGTAATGTATGAATATAATATACAAGTTTCACTTTTTAAATGGAATTACTGAAATCAATCTACTTTTTCATGATATTCTAATTTTATGACCAGCACCTGTATCCGGAAGCCAAACGAGTAGAAGAGGAATATGAAGCTCACTAGAGAGAAATGCGCTGCCTTGGCTATTTGTGCAATTTTGTGCTGAAAGCCCTAAAAAGAAAAGGAGACGACGTATTTGGACGAAGACATGGCTGAGCAAACGTGGCTACTACGGTCTGTCAATTTTACAGAAAGAACTTCATTTTCCACGCGTGCTTCTGTGTTTTCGTCTAACAGGAAGAAGAAGAATCCTTGTTTGCGCACTGACCGATTTGCCCACGAACACCATACAACGGCCGAGTGAATTTCAAACATTCTAAATTTTCTACTGACCTCATGATTCCTGATCAGAAGGTGATCGTGTGTGGCTGTTCGCCCCTCGTTACCACCTGTACACTATACAACACACTATCAGGCTGAAAGTCGGCCCGATCTAAAAATTCCTGCACGACTGAAGAATCGGCCCGAAAAGGGTAAAAAAATCGTACAGTGTATACCTGGCTTTAAAATCAGTCAGATTAGGAAGCAATCCTCTTTAATCGTATGCCTACAGGCTGCTGTCATGTTGAATCCATTTCAGTTTCCTAGCAGAAGGCTAAAGGGTTTTTGGGTCTTATTGATTAGTTGTCATCATCCCCTGTATACTAGCAACCTGAAGCAGCTTTGAAGCATGCTGCTGCTACTAACGTGCTTCAGAATGGGTGTGACGTTAATTTATGCTGCCTTCACCATGTTTTTAACCACCTAAAGTCAAACTGGGATAGTTTTCCTTGGAAGAACAGCCTTCTGTTTTGACTGTCCACTTCCTCGGACATCTATGAACATAATGAAGGATTGTCGTCACATTTACTATACAGCCGGAACTTGGCAGAAACCTCTGGATTGGTCAGACTCAAGGCCTCTTTGAGATCATGTAAAGCCAATGCATGTCCATTTTCTTGTTGTTTTCCCTTCTAGGGTTAGTCTCAAAAGGAATGAAAGATTTTTTCCACTTAGCTGATTGGTCCTTCCTGTTTTTCCAAAAAGGCGATGGCAAAAGTAAATAACCTAGTCCTTCTTTTCACTGTAGACAAGCCATGATCTGCTTCTCTTTTCTCCATTTTTCATCTGGATGAAATAATAGCTGCATGAATCATGACAGCAGACAAGATAGAGAAGAGCAGGAGGCGGGGTTACCAATCTACTCGCTCTTGAGAGCAGAGTTCGCTGCGTTTAGATGTTGTCGCTAAAGTCTACAGCAGCAGACAGTAGTCACTAGATTTGCCGTTAGGCGCTTTTTTGTAATCAAAGTGCTAGAGGGGTCTGAAAAGTTGCTAAATAAAGCGACAAAAGCGCTAAGTTGGCAACACTGCTCTTTGCATCGTTTGTTTTCAAATGGTTTGCTGTTGCCTGTTTGGACCTTTTTGAACATGTGCAGCAAATGGACTGATCCAATATGGTGGACACTGAAGGGGGGGCTGAGACACACTTATTATAAGCGTTCTGATGGCATTTTAGAGAAAGTAAAAAAAAAAAAAAAAAAAACATAATTAATGTGCACAAATAAGAAAAAGTTGTATTAACCATACATGTAAACAGACTTTTATGGGGCCCTAGGCAACTGCCTAGTATTGCCAAATGGTAAATCCCCCTCGTGTTTTATTTATCAATATCAGCATAAAGAATTGGCAGCACATCATTTCGACTGCTGTCAGATAATCAGTATCAACATTGGCCTAAAAAAATCAGAATTGCTCCATCTCTAACTTTAATAGCTTCAAAATATTCTCCTACCCTCAGATATTTAACGAACATAAAAAAGGCTGTTATTGGGTTCAATCAGAAGAACGTTAATCTTTGCAGGATTCCTTTCCATTTTATATTTTTGCTTAGATAGGTTGAGCTCTATACTAAACATCCATTTTGTACAGAAATGTGTTTTATTTCAACATAAAAACCTGGATCTGAGTAGAGGTGTGTAAACTTTTCAGGCCCCACTGTAGGTCCAGCCTGTTGGATCTTTAATTGTTCTGTTCAGCTCTTAGACGTGCAGTTATGGCTGTTTGTCGACGTGTGCTGCATTAAGAAGAGATCCTGCCGGATAACTTCCACACAATCAGAAAAATAACGTCTGGGTCTGGATCTAATGAAAGCTGTGCTTCCTTCATCTCAGCTCAGGCTGTTGTTTTTTCCTGCGCGGACCTGCAGACGCGACCTCTTCCTCTCAAGCCAACAAGCTCTTTATTTCCCCTGTCGCTATTCCAATAAGATGCCTCTCCACGCGGCCCTGTTTCTAATAACCTCAGTTAGCCTGGGAGACAACAACCCGGCATCCTTCGAACCTTCGATTTTTACGCTCCGTCTTCCTGCTCTGTGGGTGAAATGGAGGAGGACTGAAACCCAAACAGACGGGAGGTTAACGGCACACAGAACTGAACCTGGACTTGGCACACATCACTGACTGACGACATCTTCTACTCTTATAATACTGGAACGGCTCTCCCTGGTTAAGGCGACTGGTGAACTTCTGTAGAAAATAATGCTGCCTTTTTTTTTTTTTTTCTTTTTTGCAGACCGTAAACGAGGCTTTCAGGGAGGGAGGGGGGCAGTTGAAGAGACTGACAACACTGTGCCATGTAAACGGCTCGACTATGTGAATGTCAAGAACGAACTTTGGCATCTATGCACGGTTTTGGCCCATTGCGCGACAACACTCACGACTATTGATCTCAAAAGAAAAAGGAGTTGAGCAGCAGATTCTGAGCGTCCCGCCTCGACGGCGGCCGTCCAATGTGTGCTTTTTTCCTAAGCAGACCGACACTGTCGAGCCGGTCTTGCCCTGTGCTTACATCATGAAAGCATTCGCTCCTCAGAGGTGATAAACAGTAATGATTCTCCCCATCAGATGCAAACCGCTCAAAGGTTTTTCAACTTAACAATAAGTTGAGGAGTTTGAAGAAATAAGGCTCAGCGTACGACTCTCGCTTTAATATGTCGAGCTGGGATGGAGAAAAAGAAAACATGCCTGACCCTGCGAGATACTAATAAAACGAGAGGAGTGCAAAGATTTGTGGTAAGGCTCTGATGATTGAATCGGCTGTACGGCGGCTAAAAAACGCTACGCTGATTGTTTGCGTGCGCGCGCCGGCCGGCGGTTCCTGAGGAGGCGTTCGCGCTCAGGGGCTCTCATGTACATTTAAAAAAAGTAAACTGTGAGGTCTGCACAGAAGTGTTTGCGTGTCCATGTGTGCATATGTGTGTATAGATATATTTATATATATATATTTATATGACACATGGGCACTTTTTTTACATCTTTACAAAGAAAAAAAAAAGCAAAACATGACATTGTCAGGCAACAAGACCACAGAATAGCAAGTTAACAAACTCTTTTTTTTCTTTAAATCTATACTTTAAATATGAGGGATCAATTCAAAACACTTATAATAAAATACCCATGTTATCAAATTATTTCACAAGAAATACACTGACGCGCTAGGCAGGAAGTACCTTCAGAATTTGGCACTAAACTCCACTGATCAGGTCTTTTTTTTCCTTATAAGACATTTTGTTGAACAACAAAACACATCTAAATATTGTTTCCCACGAGAGAAATAAAATAATAATGACATTGATGCTTTACGAGCTGACATTTTATATATATATATATATATATATATATATATTTATAGATATATTTGTATTTATATATATATATTTTTGAGGAATTTTATATAGCTAATTAACCAACAACAGATTTAGCAAATAGGGACTCCTTAAAAAAAAAAAAACATAACTATTATAGTAGAATGAAAGGCTTTGTCTATTGTTCAAGTAAACTGATTTTTTTTTAAAGTCTTCTCTTGAGAAAACATGAGACATTTAAGACCGTCAGACTGGTGATGAAACCACAACTAAACTCACAAGAAGCACCGACGTTAACGTGGGTTACAGGTATCGTAGTTTTTTTTTTTTTTCCTCTATACATTTAAACAGTAGAAAATATAGGTAATTTCATCATGTGCATTTAAAACCACGGATTGTCTATCTGTGAGTCAGTTCAGCAAAAGGTGACACGAGTAGGTAGCATTTCTCCCCCCCAAACAGGGCAAATGTCTTTTTTATTTTTATTTTTTTACCTTTAAACTACTCTAGAAAAAAGTGGTTCTATATATAGACTTTGAATGAGAAACTGAGCCACTTAAAATGGCCTTATCAAAAAACTTTACACTGCCTGAAAAATGTAAAAACCATTAGAGAGCTCTGAGAGAGAGTCTAATATTGGATCAGACAGTTTTTATTCAAAACTGTGTGGAAGTAGTCTTATTTCTCAGAGAAACTGCTGCCAACTGCTTCTGGCGCCGTTTTCTTTTTCTGTTTCCGCCGGCGACCAGAAGCAAGATGACGCAGCAATTCCTGTCAAGTTTACCATAAAATGAAGAAAATCGCATAAAGAAGAAAAACAAAGGAAAGAAACTGAATGGAAATCACTTTACCACAGGTTTTCTTTTTTTTTTACTTAAAAAAAAAAAGATTTGTTCAATAAAAATCTCAGTCTTTTGAGTTTAATTTTATACGTATGCAGCTTTATATCTTTTTCACATTTGTTTATTTTCTCCCTCCCTGAAACCCGCCCAGAAAAACACATCCAAATGAGGTCACATGCAAAAAAATAAAAAATAAAATAAAAACACAAAAGTGAAAACAATTACTTATATTTAAAAGTCCAAAAAAGCTAAAAGCTTAAAAGATCAGTAGGCAGCGGTGGAGGAGGAGGAGAACCAGGTTATGATCAGGTGAGCTCGGAAAAGACATCAGAGAAAACAATGACGGGGTAGGAGGAAGAGGACCGTGACACTTTTTTTTTTTTGTTTTTGTTTGTTTAAAGTTTTTTTTGTTTTGTTTGTTTTTTTGGACGCCACGAAGACATGCTAGGCAAACGATGAACTAACAGGCATGGAGATGGGTTGTTCTAAAAGGGGGAAAGAAAAAACGGGAGAGGAGATAGTTACACACAGAGAGCCAGAGCAACACACCACAACAGCATCATCTTCAAAAAAAAAAATTAATGAAAAACAACAACAAACATCCAACAAACAATAATGCAAACTGGTAGAACGGCAACACGACACACTGGTTTGATTAGCATTTCTCAAAAACCATTAAACTGACATTAATCTTATAGATCTATAGATACGAGCAACATTCACTCATCGACGTATACACAGGAAACATGGAGCACCCAAAGCTAATCCATCTGCGCCAAGATGGATGTCCACGTTTGGGGGAGGGTTCTTTTTTTTTTTAAAGAGTGGGGGTTACAAATTCCATGTTTTAACCATTTAATTACTAATTTCATTTTATTTATTTTTTTTACATACGAGAGGGGGGGGACAAACGAACAAAAGACTTTTTAAAACAACTTCAACAGAATTGAAGTTAGAAACGGGACAAATGAAGAAAAAAGTGGGGGAAATAAAGATGGATGAGCGTCACAGAGGCCGACACGATGGGGCGGCTACGACTGACCGGCAGCAGAACTGGTTTCTGCACTAAAAACATCTGATAAACGGATCAAAAGAAGGAGAAAACAGCGGAGAGGGTCGAGTCGAACGCCGTTTACTTTATAGGAGTCCAATAACTTACGATAGGCAATAAATAAAATCATTTTTTTTATTCGTCTGAGGCAGTAAAAATGTTGTATAAAAATAGAGCTGCTTTTTTTACAAATAAAATTTACAGGCCTGTGGCTTTACTGTACTTTGAGTGATCATTTTTAATCTGTTGACAAACCTCAAGTATTTTCAGTCCCCAGCCCCTTAACCCAGAAACTCCTCCTTTCTTCTTCTAGTACCTTTATCTCTCCACAAATTCTAGGTTTTATATTTCTTTTTTTTTTAATTTACATGCTGTTATATCATTTTCACATAAGAGACCAATGTGATCCGACCCAGAAAAGTAAGAACTATTTTTTTTTAACTTGTGAAATAAGAAAAATCTGTATTTGTACATTTCGAGATAATGTTTAGCTGGATTTAGTATATTTATTTTCATCTTCTTGTGGTGGAGTTTAACTTTACTGCAGGCAAACTTTACAGTTAAGAGGCCACGAATGTTTTTGCAGCCTTTTGCTCCCGGGTTGCCAGCAGGCGTCGAGCAGCGGCGGCCTGCAACCAACACCGCGGAGGTCAAAGGGCGAATGTGCATATTGGCGAGCGCGTTTAAAAGAAAAATCTGAAAAATGAACCCATCATCAGCCTTCGGGTTCAAAACAAGACACTAAAAAATAACTGAAATAAAAACGGTAGCATGGCTCCTTTGTTTAAATCCTGACTTTGTCTCAAACTAGTCTGTAAAAATGTATAAATTATCCTCTTAACAGAAAAAAACGAACGTTTAAATAAACTTTTTTTTTTTTTAAAGAGAAACTTCCTTCCATTGTAAAAAGAAAGAAAAATAGATTGCACAAAGTAATGGTGGAAATGGAAGTGTTCATGTGTGTCAAAAACTGGAATAAATAAATAATAAATTGAAGGCTTACATAAAAATCTTCAAAAAAAAACATGATTAAAAAAACAAGAATAATAAAAAGTGCGTCTCCCTCAGGTGGTTGTAGATCATCTCCTCCTACCTCCCACAATCCCTCTTTTCAACCCAGCCCTCCCCCGTGCAGAGGCCATGGCTCGGTTGAACTTGTTTTGTTTTTTTTAAACCATCACTTTTGTTCTTTTTTTTTTAAATGGGGGGAGGGGGACTTACCCTAGCAGTGCTAACTGGGGGAGCAGATAGACCTAGTGCTAAGATCAGTAAGGTTTGCTGTCGTTCTTGGAACGCTTCAGCTGCACCTTCAGCCGCTTCATGCCGATCTGGAAGCCGTTCATGGCCTGAATGGCTGCCTGAGCCGACACCGGATTGTCGTAGCTGACGAAGCCTGCAGGGACAATGTGCCACATGTCAAAGACTGAACATTAATCTTCTGTTCACATAGATAATAAAGGCCAAGAGTTTGCAAAAAAATTTGAAAATTACTCTTTCTCTAAGGGTGAATAACATCATAATGGTAACTCTCTGAATAAGGTCTTTACAGCAGTAGAGGTTAGCGGCGTTCATCTTTATTTATGAAGAATCGCTCAAAGCAATAATTTATGAATAAAAACTGGATGTTTGTGCCTGAAATATGCTGATTTTGATACCACCATTCACCTTTTCCATTTCAGTGAGTTTAGACTGATCTTCTCCTAAAACAGTTTTCTAAAATTTTTTCTTTGGAAGTGAGGAAATGGAAATAGGCTGCTTGTTCTAGAACCATACTTCTATGTCAGCTAAACTCAAGAACTCGCTTCTGAGGTCCTCAAAAAGCTTCAGAAATTAAAATGACTGAATACAAAAATGTCCAAAAGTAGATAAAGTTTTGATAGAAATGGCTAGCTAACTTCTCTTGTCAGTTAGCCTAATTTAATGAAAGCTAAAACCTAGGATGGTTACAAGAATAACTTGAATCTGACAAATGTAATAATGAATAAAAATTCACTGAAAATAAACAAATGAAAGTTAGACACTAATTATATGCTGTCTATATGTATATTTGATCAAGAAACAAAGTAAAACAACAGTTTTAGCCTGTTTGGCTAACCTTGACATTTATCTAGCACTAAAAAGATTAATGTTTACCAGCCTGGGAGGTAACAATAACTGCATTTGATAATAACCTCAGTTTTCTATGTGAAGAGCTAATTAGAGCTAAACACCTTAACTAGCTAGTTAATAGAGATCTTGCGCTAACTAGCTAGTTTAGCACACAAAGCCGGTGTAGGTACCAGATCTGCTCGGGTGGTCAGATCTGCCAGTGACGTTATGCTTCATGACTGGCTGAACGTTGCCACATCATGTAAAACATTGTGGTTGCTCAGACAATGATAATAACATCACACCGTGTACCGAGTCCAGAGCATATGTAGCATTAGCATTAGTGTGTCTGATGAGCAATGAAGTGTTAGCTGATTGATAGCAAAACTGAAAAAAATCTGTTTATGGTGAACAAAGGAACTGATAGACCATGATATAAGGGAGGATAGCTGGGTAGCACTGTGGCTAGCTATCTATAGTAGCTAACAGGTTAGCCTCTTTTAGCTCTGTCAGTTAGCCATATTAAGCTATGCTACTTTTAAATTCATGTCAACAACAACTGAGAGTAGAAAGCAGAATAACTTTTTTATTTGTCTAAAATCTCTATGAAAGTCATTTTTAAGATGTTCCATTTTTCCTCCCTGCCTTCAGATCTTAATAAAAAGAATACAAATAAACTGTTTTTCCAGTGTAGTCCTGTTCCTCTGACTGTGACTGGCTGGATGTGCTCTCTTCATCCTCTGACATGGCAGTTGGCTACACTTAACACTTTCGTCTGTTTTTTGGCTGTGACTCCATCGTAGAGAGAAATCAGGTGTGCTGCTGCCATCAAAACCTTTTTTTTTTTTTTTTACAGATGTTGGAGATCGACCTATTTTTCAGTGTAGTCCTGTTTTTCTGACTGTGACTGGCTGGATGTGCTCTCTTCATCCTCTGATATGGAGGCTGCCTCGTCTGCCTGGCTGTGTGTTTCCTGGATGGGGGGCGCCTTTTACAAATGCTTTTTGTATCTCTGCTTCTGTCTCCTTGAACCCCAGTCGGCCTCAGCAGATGGCCGCTCACACTGAGCCTGATTCTACTGGAGGTTTCTTCCTGTTCAAAGGGAGTTTTTCCTCCCCACTGTCGCTACAAGCATGCTTAGTATGAGCGATTGCCTTTGATCAACTGGTTTTCCTTAGATAGAAAACTTTGAATCAGTTTGACTGTATGATCTGGTGAACTGTAAGGTGCCTTGAGATGACATGTACCGGTATTGTGTATTGGCGCTATAGAAATAAACTGAATTGAATTAACCTTTTTTTGTCACCTTGTTAAATAGCAGAGCTCAGTCCACCTCTTAGAACACAGTACTTTCCTTTAAGACTGACAATGATTGTTTTCTACTTTCGGCTACTTTAGATCACCAGTGAAATGTAAAATAATAGCAAATATAGGTAAAAATATGTCAAGACTCTAAATGAGATTTGATCCTTAAGAAACGATACAATACACAATAACAATACAGTTTGTTCGAGTTGAGTTGCCGTATGCTGACGTCATAAGAAGCAGATTTGGTACCTACACCGGAGACTATTTTCTCCTCTCTTGCTGAATCCTCACCTCAATGCTTACCTTTACTGTTAGCCATTACAGATAACAATTTAAGCAATGAAATGTAATTTTATTTATCAAATGTTATTTAGGTAAATTTTTTAAACTGTGTGTTTCTGAAACGTCTTTGCTGGACTTTCCTAAGTCTTCCAGATTATGAGAAACATGACAATCTTAAAAATAACTGTACCGAAGCACTTGCTAAGGTTTGTCTGTTTGTCGATGAAGACTTTGGCCGACACCACATTTCCAAAAGGCATGAACATCTGCAGGAGGTCCTGGTCTCCAAACTCCTGGGGCAGGTGGTAGATGAAGAGGTTGGCACCTTCAGGACCTGAAGGTGAGGAAAGCAGAGCGGATGAGGACAGGATGGATCTATTTGTGCTGTCGTTATAGGAACCCAGCTCAAGCAAACCACTTAGCATAATGTCTGCTGGCCTTGGATTCGCTGCCGCTTTTGCACAAAACCAAAAAAACCTTAAAATGTTGGAAGCTTTTCATAATTGTATTTTGCTTTGCAACAAACAAAGCAGGGGGCTTTTAATTCATTCTTTCAGCTGCATTTTGTCTCTCTTAAGAGGGGTCACAGGTCCTCCCAACCTCTCTTAGTCTATGCCACCCTAATGATTGTAGTAGGTCAGATCTCTCACTAGCGTTTCATACGCTCTCCACTGCTAAATGAAGCCGTGAGCGAGGGCGATATTCGCCACGTCTTTGTCTCCCTGGAGGGTTTTGAACTCCAGGATGGACTGGTAAATACAGACAGACTCTCTACATCTTTTTTGATGCAGAAAGAGAAACGGTCTCCAGTCCGCTCTTTGTTTACCAGACATTTCATCATCTGATTTGTATTCTGCTCTGTTGTCTGAAGCTTTTGGGTGTTTTATTAGCCAGGTTGTGTTTACAGGTGGCACGTCACAGCAGAACAACTTATAATACTACTTCCATTATTTTAAATAAATCATTTAAGTATTAAAGGAAAAGTCTGGTCATATTCAGAAATCAAACTTCTGAAAGTACTTTAAATATGAGATTATTACATACTGTTCAATAAATGATTGAGTGTTTTTAATTAAGAGTAATTTTCATTTGAATGTGCTTTACTGGAGGCATCCATGTTTGTTAAAGAACACTACTACACTGGGAAAAAAAATGAAATATTTATTTATATCTAAAATGCAATTTATTTAAATATGAAAAAAATACAATAAGTGGTATTTTTATTGGTAATATCAACTAAAATCTATAACTATTAAAATCGAAATCTAGATAAGTCATTTTTTCTTCAAATAAGTGCATTTGTTCTTGGACTGAGGAGGTAAAAGCTACATTTTGCCAATTGAGCATGAAAATTGACACTTAAAATAAGAAAATACAATTGCGTTCTCTAATTTCAAGTGCAAATTTCAAGAAATTTTTACTTATTTCTAGATCGTTTCTTCAGTGTGCCACCTTGTTTGTGACCTCAGGGTCTTAAAAAAAAGATAATTAGATAATATGCACTTGGAATAAGAAAATGCAATTGTTTTTTTCTTAATTTTATTGAAATTGTCTTGGTCCATTGGCAAAGTGTCTAAATTTTCACCTAAATTCCTGAAAAATTCACTTATTTTAATAAAAAAAATGACATTTAGATTGAAATTTTATGCAATATGGTGTGCTTTCCAAAACGAAAAACCATGAGGAAAGACTTTATGCGGGAAGATCCTAAGACATCGGCCATGAAGGACCCACAGGTCTCTTCCTACGTTTGAAACCGAGTCAGACTCATTCCAAGCACGTAGAAAAGGTGTGTGGGAACAAACCCGGCCCGCTTCCAGCAGGTTCTGAGGGTTTAATCATAACATTAGGGGAATTATTGACAAATACTGATGACATGTATGTAAAACTCTCAATTTGGAGAAAGTTAAATAAACAAATTAATGTGTCTCATTCTAACAGACAGAAATAATGATGGTAATTCTAACTTAATATAAAGGACATTTGCTGGCATTTATCATTCAGACATCTAACTCAGTGTTTATGAAGGAGACGCATGCTTAGGAAACCTGCAGCCGCGCCACGCAGACGTGTTACCACAGACTACTGACCCTCCTTCTGGCTGCCGGCGGCCCCCTGCTGCTGCAGCAGGGACTGGCTGTAGAGGGTGGGCAGCGCTGCGGCGGCGTACTGCTGGATCCCTGAGTAGGCCTGCGTCAGCGCGTCCATGGTGCCGGCCGTGCCGTTGGTGAGCCCTGCGCCGCCCAGGCCTCCGTTTAGAGCCGCCATACCTGAGAGCATTTGAGCAACTTTACATAAAACCCAACAATAAAGAAAGGAGAATGCACTTACTCATTAGCGCTCCCACTGAAGGTTGTGTTATTAACCACACAGACAAACACAAAGACGCACTGACTGTCACACACCGCACCACAGGTCACACACAGAAAAAAAAACATTAATACTGACGCACAAAAGACGACACATCACGAGACGAACAGAGTAGAAGATTTAAAACAGCAGCATCACTTATGAGGGCAGCTGATGACGGCCAGAGCTGCACAGGAACCAGCAGAGACAGACGGCATGCAGCGCTGCAAGCGCACAGCCAACCAGAGCCAGAGGCAACATGGCCGCTACCCACACAAATAACTACCACTGAAAAACAAATAAATACAGCAACAGATTTTACTGCACATCACATCAGGACAAAGCGGAAACATATGGAATGCCATTTATAGCAATAATTAACATCCATCTAATTGGTACCAACATCAAACTTCAAAATAAATGCAAAAATTAATTAAATTGAATTCATTTTTGTTAAAAACATTAGATTTTTTAAAGGACTTTTTATTTATATCTAAAATGCTATTTATTTAAATATGAAAAAAATACAACAAGTTGTATTTTTATTGGTAATCAACTGAAATCTATAACTATTAAAATCGAAATCTAGATAAGTGATTTTTTTCTTAAAATAAGTGAATTTTTTCTTTGATTAAAGAGGTAAAGGAGACATTTTGCAAATGGAACAAGAAAATTTACATTTAAAATAAGAAAAAAACTATTGCATTGTCTTATCTCAACTGCATATTATCTAATTATCTTATTCTAAAAGTAAAAATACTCATTCCGTTGGCAAACTACCTCAATTATCTATTCAAATTAAGGGTAAATATACTTAATTTAAGATATTTTTTACTTATTTCTAGATCGTTTTTCCAGTGCAGTTTGGATTTATCATATATCAATGCGAACCTCAGCTTTAAAGTCAAGGTTTGGTTGGTTTTCCAAACATTTCATGAAATAGAAACAAATATTGTTCAAATTGGTGAGAAGGGATTCAGTTTAATTAGTTTTTAATAGAAAAATAATAAGCAGGAAGAGCAAAAATAAATTGCATAAATTAAACATTTAAACCACCTGGAAACCATCTGGGTGGTTATTTTTATAAACTGCACAGATACTTGAAATAAAAGATGTTTTTACTGTGGTTTCCCGGCACAGACATTCAAATTTACGAGGGCTCCCTGAATGCACCTTCTGCATTCAAATCCCACTTTGCTCTGCAGCATCGTGCACTAAGTTAAAAAAACAAAACACATCATTCACTCCAGATACGGACTGAACCATAAGAGCAGTTCGCTTCACATTTGTTTGTTCTGTATAAATACATATATGTTACACATGTTACAATTTTTCCTACAAAAATCCAAACTTTTTCCTCATAACTGAAAACTTTAACTTGCAAAAAAATAAAAGCTACTTTTAAAAAAAGTTGCTTCTGTGAAATTTATATTTATATTTATTTAGGGGGCTTGTAATATTGTCTAAAATGACATTCCATGAACCATAAATGTTTAAATACACATTTATACATGAACGTCAGACAGAATAAAATTAGAACAAGTTGTTGGGAAATATTCCTAAATATTTATAATCGTTGATAAATGTTGTTGGACTATCTGATCATGAAAACACGAAAAATGGCTCTAAGACAAATTTAAAACATCGGAGATGCCAACATACTGTACCAACATCTATTATTTTAGGATATTTATTTATTTATTTTCAGGTTTTTTGTACAGTAGGCTGACAGGAAAGGGGAAACCCTGCTCCACCACATACGGGACTAAGGGTTTCAACTGCGGCATCAGGATATTTACTTTAAAAACAAAAATAAATAAATTACACTTAACACGTTTCTCTGTTGATTCGCTGTGACTCCATGCTGGAGAGAAATATCAGCTGTGCTGCTGCCATCAACACCTTTGTTTATAGATGTTGGAGCTTATAGTTAGAGTGGCTCAGGTTATCCTGAGCTATCTCTATAGTTATGCTGCTATAGGCTTAGACTGCTGGAGGACATAGGGACCCCTTTTTCATCATTCTGCTTCATTCTATCTCTATTCTCCCACTCTGCAGAATCTTTTAGTTCAATCTCTAACGTTCTGCTCTCTCAACACCTTTGTTTCTAGATGTTGGAGATCGGTCTGTTTTCCAGTGTTTTCCACTGTTTTCCACTGTTTTCCAGTCCTGTTTCTCTGACTGTGACTAACTGGTTGTTCTCTTTTCATCCTCTGGCATGGGAGCTGGCTCAGAGCTCGTCTGCCTGGCTGTGTGTTTCCTAGATGGGGCCGGCTTTATTAGCTGCTTTTCTATCTCTGCTTCTGTCTCCTTGAACCCCAGTCAGCCTCAGCAGATGGCCGCTCACACTGAGCCTGGTTCCGCTGGAGGTTTCTTCCTGTTAAAAGGAAATTTTTCCTCTCCACTGTCGCTACAAGCATGCTTAGTGTGAGGGATTGCCTTTGAGTCAATGAGTTGAGATGAGAAAATGTTTGTTGTGAATTGGCGCTACAGAAATAAACTGAATTGAAATCGATATGAATGAATTTTGAAGAAAACAGAAATATTAAATGATGTTTTATTTGATTGATCTAAATAAGTGCTATATTTTGGGTCATTTACTCTGAATAGTCTTTGCTGATAATATATTAGATTTTATATTTGGTCAAATGAAACATCAGGGAGAATTAAAGTTTAAAACAAATATTTTAAATGTGTTCATTTGTTTTCCTGTTAAACTGGAGTAGGAGCGGTCAGAGAGACGTTTCCATTGTGGAGACGAACTGGTTATTGACCCTCTGGGTCCCTGAGAAAGTCCCCCAACTGCAGACTGCTCCCCAGGTGCTGCAAGATGTTCACAGCTTCTTTATGGGTCAATAAAGGATCCAGCTTTTCAAAGTTTCCTCATAGAAATGTTTAAAATAAGCATCAGTTCTGCATCTGGACCTGCAGTTAGCTTAGCTTATCAGAGCAAGCTAGCTGGTATGAAGAACATTAGGGGTCCAGGCGACCATTGTCTTCTTTTCCAGCCTGTGATGTCTCCGTTGTGGCTTTTAGGGGGCGAGGGGAGCGAGGCGGTGGGTTTAGTGGTGAAGGAACACTCATTAGCTGCTTGTAATGGCTTAATATCACGGCGGAGGGCAACTTGTCTGAGGAGGTCTGACACCGCCTCGCCGTCCTGTCGCCTCGCCGTCAGACACGGTGAAATAAATTATCACCACTGCGCTGTGGATTATAGGTCACTCATTTATTCGGGAATAATTGCACCGCTGACCTTTGCAATTCAATTAAGGCCTGGATGTGTTTAAATGAGGGCAGCCGATGGCGGTGGGTGGATGGAGGAGGGGAGGGGGCAGCGAGAAGAACCAAAACGGAGCGGACCTGTTGGGTCGAACAGGAGTCGAGGCGTGTGTGATTTACACACAGCGGGTAGAGCTACTCCAGCCGAGGAGCGGAAAGGTCAGAGGAGAATAATGTGGTGGAAGAGGCCTGTAGTACGGGATCTCTGCTGTCATAACAGCTCTGATTAAGATCCCAACGCCGCTCCTCAGAGGTCGAAGGCAGGACGCCCAGCAGGACCGAGGATGGAAACAGGGATCTGCTCCAGATTCCAGGAGGAAATGCTGCTTTTCTAAACCTAAACAAACTGTTTAAGCAGCCGGGAGAGATCAGGTCTACAGTTAGCAGGGCAAAGGTCAAAGGTCACGACCCTGAAGCAGACTGGAAAGATTCTTCTCTATAAAACCAACATGGCAATAGCTACATCTGGATCAAGGATAAGACGTCTGAAACCAAAGAAGAAAAGTCGGACCACGATGGACAGAACCGACTCATTCAAACCTCCTCCACATCCCCAGAACCAGACTCAGGGCATTTTGTGCTGCTGCCCCACATCTGTGGAATTCTCTCCCTGACACCTTGAGGGCTCCTCCATCCACTGAGTGCTTTAAAAAAGGTCTTTAAACACTACTTTTTAGCAAAGCTTTTGGTCCCCTTTAGATGTTTTTCTCTCTTTTAAAAAAAGGTTTTTCACACTTTTCTCTTTTTTACCTGTAGTACTTTGAGATCTTTTGACGGAAATTGAATTCTAAATTAAATGTATTATTATTATCTGCTACTGACTGGCAAGCACGGTGATGGAGGACTGATGGTTTGGGCGTGTTCTGCAGCAAAAGGTTTTGCAGACCGTAGAACGAATTTTTTGTTCTTTTTTTTGAGTTTTTAAAGGCACTAGTGGCTAATTTTTGGACAGTAGGCTGACAGGAAAGGGGTTATGAGAAACATGCAGGAAAGAACCACAAGTCAAACTCGAACCTAGGTCAGCCGTGTTGAGGACTAAGGTCTCCTTACATGAGTCGTGTGCGCTAACCACCGCACCACTAAAGCACTCTCCTGATTTTTTTCAATCATTGCACGCAGCTACAGCTAACAATTTACAACAAAACCGCAGGGTTGAAAAGCTGACGCACTGATGCAATCTACCTGCTCTCACTCTATGTCTAAAAACCACGTGGGACTCAGCTCCGCAGTGCGATGGCGCTACTCGGACTCGTCTATCCGGAAGCCGAACAAGTAGGAGAGGAATATGAAGCTCACTAGAGGGAAATTTGTGCAATTTTGTGCTGAAAGCCCTAAAAAGAAACGCTGACAACGCATTTGATCAAAGACATGGCTGAGCAAACATGGCCACTACGGTCTTTAGTAGCTACTACTACATGGCTACTACTGTCTATACAGAAGAACTCCATTTCACTCACAACCCGCCATGCTGCTGTTTTCATCTCAGAGAAAGAAGAAGAATCCTTGTTTGCGCACTGCGCGATTTGCCCACGACTACCTCACGACGGCCGACTGAATTTCAAGTATGTTTGATTTTCTCCCGACCTTACGATGCCTGATCAGGAAGTGGTCGTGAGCGGCTGATTGCCCCTTGTTACCCCCTGTAGAGTACACGACGCACCATCAGTCTGAAAGACGGCTCCATTGATAAATTCTCGCACCACTGGACAATCGGCCCGACAAAGGCAAAAAATCGGGCCGTCTGGATCAAGGATGCCCGGTTTTACAGTTAACACCTGGACCAAAAGCCGGTCTATCCAGCAGCTGCAGTTTGGACTGAACAGAACCAGGATCCTAAACTGATTTACAAACAGCAGCAGAGGAAACAGAACCAAGGATTTAAACTGTTTTAAAAACAGGTGGATCTATGAGCTGCAAGAACTTTATGTACCTGAACCTTAAACCCAGGGGGTGCAGGAACATTTACAGCTGGACACGATGGAAAGAATCGGTTTAGTCTCAGTTTTAGTCATAGATCTGATCTGTTTTATGAGACAAACAGACACCAAACAGCGCCACCTGGTGACAGACACACAACACTGTCCCACGCAGCAGCAGCTAGGTCTACTGACTACAGGAAGCCCAACCCAGGACACAACCAGGAAGCAGATGGAGCAGTGGAGGAATGGCTGGAATGAGGATGGTTCAACCAAGAAGTTCTCCATGGACCCGAGACGCAGAGAGACAGCAGCAAGAACCAGTCTTCTACTGGGAGGACTGGGAACTGCATTAACTATTGGTTTGGTTCAGATATGATGTTAACTTCAATTCTGCCCATTTTAAATATGTCCATGAATCAAAGCGTGTCTCTCTGCTCAGCGGAGGCGTGAGGTGTGGATGGCTGGAGTGGCTGATGGCAGGGTGAATACTCACTGTTGATGCTACCTGCTAGTGCATTGATGTTGTTCAGGCCCACAGTGGCGCCTGCCAGGCCCTGCAGGGTACCCAGAGAGGTCAGAGAGTTCATGGCACCGGCGTTAGAGCTGGCTGTTGTGCCTGCTGCTGGGAGGAGAGAGGAAGACAGAGAAGTGGATGCGTTATATCCAACATTCAGCGACTCCTATGCATAGATGGCTCTACGCAGCTGCAGAGTTTTTAGGTGCTAGGTGCAGCAATGTAGGATCAGGAGCCCTGCACTGAAAGTATGGGGGCATTTTAGACTTCAGGAACATCTACTATGGTGGCTCATCTATATGTCTGAACCACTGAGCTCCAGCCTTGAAAAATGGCTCCTCATCATCAATATTATTATAACTTTATTGAAAAACATTCTTGTCTTTTGTGAAGCATAAAAAAAATAGGAAATCTCTCCTTCCTGGTCATCCCATGTGGAGCTTGTGTCCTAAAATAGGAATAACTTTGTAGTCAGAACTGGTTCCATCACCTCATATTGGACCAGTTCTCTTTGGGTTCATTTCTGACAAGTTTCCTGAGCAGCGTTAAGCTACAGCCCGCTTGGATTTGCTGGGGCTTTGTTGATATAATACCCTGATATATTAATCTGTGTCTGAGCTTACAGAAAATAAAGGCAACTTTAGAAATAATGACTAACAAAAGAAATGTTGAAAATCCTTGCCGAAACAGATGAGTGTGTGAGTAAATCAGCTTAGAAACCCAACAAACGGGTTCCTCTGATCAGATTTTAAAGCAAAACTGGAAACTAATTTTCTACCCTGAGGCTCAGAGTTGATTTTAAACGTTATAATTACTGTTTTATGAGATGAAGCAAAGGATAATTTGGTTGTTGGGCCAATTTGTGTTACAATTGGCTTTAAAACACTTTACCCGGCGACAGGTGAGGTTATGGGACGCTGCGGTTGTCAGAAACATTTAGGAACAGACATCTCTGGATTCTGTTAGGTTCCTAAAAACTTTGATAAAGATGCAAATCAGTCAATATGGAGGTTAGCTGATGCTAAACAGCGTTACAGGTAGCACCAAACTACTGCAGCACCGACACAGAACATTTCTGGAAACAAATAAATGGCTGTAACTTGTCTGTTCCAAAGATTTGATATACATCAGTACACCAGTTCTAAAAAAAAAAAAAAACAGGAAAAAAAAAATCAGATAGATGAGACCAATATGAAAACCCGTCTGTGAAAAAAATGAGTACACCCCTGATTTAGCAGTTGGTAGAACCCAAGTTATCTCTATAGTTATGCTGCTATAGGCTTAGACTGCCGGAGGACATAGAGACCTCTTTTCATCATATCTCTGTTCTATCAATCTGCAGTATTTTTTAGTTTATTTTCTAACGTTATGCTCGCTCTGCTTTTTCTTATCTTGGACTTAGAGATAAGAGACTTTTTCCTTTGATTCTTCCAGGGTGGTTCAGCCTCAGGACCTTTGACCTCTGAGACGGAGCTGTAAGGTTGCTTAAAGTTAGCCAGGTTAGATCTGAAATGTTTTCCTTCTTGGGATCGCTAAAGGTGCTGCTCTGAGGTCATTGCTGATATCTTCCTGCTTCTGAGCTTTAATCATCTAAGATTTTGGCCTTTATAGAGACGTTCAAACTCTGTGACGATCTAGGTGCTATAACTGGGGTGTACTTCATTTTCCACACAGCCTTTCAGTTTAGCTTTAAGATCTATGCCTTCGTTCTTCTGTTAAGGTGAGATTTAGATTATTTTCCTTCTTTTTCCTGCAAAGCGACAGGAGAAACAAACAGAAATGTCCCTTTATTGAACTTTAAAGATGTTTCATCAACTAATAATTTGCGTATTTCCTCACATATTTGGATCTTAATGAGTCGGTAAAGAAAAAAGGAATCACGATGACAAATGAGAAAGATCCCAAACACACAGACGCACACCTGAGGAGACACTGAGGCGGTGGGTGGAATGGAGGGAAATGTGGCGCAAAAAGCTTGCAACCTTGTTCCTTCTCAGACAACAACAAAATAGAGATTTAATCTATTCATTTACCCTTCAGCTCATCAAAGCGTTGCCAACAAAGCAGGATTGCCGCTGAATATATTAGGAGGTGGTGTGGCAGAGGGAGCATTATGTCAGCACACGTTGCAAAACAAAGACGGTGGCCTGTCTCCATGCAGAACGGTCTATATTTATCAAACTAGAGTGACGTTTCGGTTTCACTGACACATGCAGTATAGCAGCACTCATTCACAGCGAGGAGCTCAACCTAAGTGTGCAATATGCAAGGTTGGAGTGACATTTGGCACGAGAGAGAGAGAGGCGAAAAGTATGGAGGGAAAGAGTGAGACGAGGAGGAGAGACCAGACAAGAAGGGGCGTTTGGAGCAGGATGGAGGAGGAGGCTGCTTTTCATATTCATGCTCTGGTGAGAGGGCGCTGCTGGAGCGAGGCCGAGCCGACATGAAGGGGGGGGGGGGGGTGATGGAGCAGAAACAGGGAGCTTGTCAAAAAGAGGGCAGGAGCAGGAGATGAGGGCAACAAGGAGAGACGGAGAAGGAAGAAGGTGAGGACGGTGGCGTTTAACCCCAACATCTACCTGCTGCTTTTAGACGTACATCTACAAGAAGGACATCATCGAAACGCACAGAGGTGCACAACCCCCCCCCCCCAATCAGCCGCAGGGCCGCCGCAGCGAGGAGCAAAGTGAAAACACAACACCAGAACCGGACTCACACGTAGGCAAAAACGTTCATGCACACACACATCCAGCCGCAACGCTGCAATGAGGGGGCGGCGGCACGCCACATGATGTTCAAACACAGGAGGACGCGTGTGGAACATCGACATGACATCCGTGTCAGGATGGAGGTGGACACACACCACGGATGGAGGTCGGAGCGATGGCGATGTGTGATGAGCCGACGGTCGGCTGAGGTGACAACAATGGGAACAGTGGAGAGCGGCGTGGGGTGGCCCCGCCCGCCCGAGCCCAGCGGCGTTACCTGGGCTGGCCAACGCTCCCAGGGAGGCGACGCTGGAGGACAGGGGGTTTGCGGTGGAGGGGCTGGCTGAGTTTTGAGCTGCTGCCGCCGCTGCCGCTAAAGTGGCCAGGTTCTGCAACTGCAGAGCGCTCATACCTGGAGAGAGGAGCCAGAGAGGGTGGTGTCAAAGCTGGGGGGGTCGCCGGGGCTGCACAACCGGCGCTCCAAGGGTCCGCAGGAGAACAGCGTGTATTCCCTTCACTAACACACCTGGAAACAAGCTCTCAGTCTGCTTCCTGCTTCTCCTTCAAACAAGCAGAAAGTCTGAAGGTAAACACTCCAGCAGCTGAGTTCACTAATAAGTCCCAAATGGGCCTGAATCAGTAAAAGCAGCTGCTGTAGCGTTTAGTCCTGGTGTGTTTCTCCCAGGCAGAGCTGCTCTGGAGGCAGAAATAATCAGAGTGATTTAGTTCAACTTATGTTTCTCCCTTTCAACAGCACTCGATTAAAACCCTGCGGAGGGGCTACAGACACAGAGAGGAAGCTAACCTTTTCTAAGACACTTCTGCAGGCTGGAGCCTATTATATCGCTTTAAAAATTCAACTCCTGGAGCTTCTCTCTGCACCAATATTTACTGCTAAAAGCCATTAAAAACACAAAAACCAATATGGGTCAGACTGCCGGCAGATTATTTACTCTTTCAAAAAAGGAGCGGAACTTTAGGAGGCTTTAACCTTTCTGGCCTGAGCTGACCTACTAACATCCACCTAACATGCACTTGAGAATAATTAACACTTTGATTGGTTCACGTACTGAATCCAAACAGATCCCTCTAAACATGTCACAGCTTTTTGCATCCGACCATGAAAGGACACCACCACATTCTTTATAGTCTCAAAACCACTGATTTAAATGATCAGAGAAAATTTTTTCCAGGAAATAAAGACAGTCAGTTGTATGGCGTTACATTTATCTCAAAACGTTAGATTAGTTCTGCATGCGCATGGTTTATCGACCACCGCACAACAAAATCGCCTTTATCTTAAAATTTCTAAATTAAAAGTAGCATCCTAAAAGACGATTTCGCCAACAATTGTTGCTTAAATGCCTGATAATAAAAATCTCTGGGAAATTACAAGAGGATTTGAAAATCCTCCAAATATCTCGGCTGTTATGTCACATAATGGGACGTTTCTATGAAAGTACAGGTGGATCTGATTTTTTTTTGTTGCAATCTACAAAACAACCACTAGAGGGAACTAAAACCTACATTTTAACTGTTTTTTTTTTGTTTCGTACGATGGGGGGAGTTGATTTAAAAACATCGACAATCATAACTCTGTGAAACAGTAGATGAGTCTCTGCTTTAATGTTAATGATATCTGCGGTCAAAGCTGTAAACTGCTAAACATCACGGCCTCCGTTAATCTCTGTTTACAATTAATATGAATTTGTTCTATGATTATATTTGAATCATATAATTATATAATCAAATGTTCACTTTTCCTTGGCCAGTTTAATCGTCTTTAAGCAAAGATTATAGAGGATTTTAAATAAACATAGCCACAGTGTGTTTGTAGAGTACGGATGATGAAGTGCTTGACCAGTAGCAGCCATTCAAAATGGCCATTCCCAATGAAAAGCCAGCCCTCCATCGCCCTTTCACTGAATTACAGCGTCGGACAAGGAGATAACGCTTCTCTTTAGTCCTTCTAATGTCCACAAACATGACAGAAAGAATATTTTAGATGTTTAAAAAGGAACTTTAGGGGTGTCATAAATCCACCAACACCCCAGCAGACCGAACACACTGTCTTCTGTGGCGTTGTGTCCAAACTGTAGGTACCTTGGTCTATTGGTTAAGAGCTGGAACTGCCCAGCATTTTGGGTGTGATCTGTTCTATTTGGATTGCCTCGGGCATCCAGGGGTAGATTTAGGAAGTTTGGGGCCGTAGGCAAAGACAGGCAGAGGGCCCTCTGAACACATAAAACACAAGGAAATTGTACAGGCCAACAATCCCCTTTAAAGACGATCTTTCAGACACTTAGATCGGTATGGGGTATTGCAGTCTAACAAAAGAAGCCAAATGAACCCCAAATGGGTGGACCCCTTCGTCATTTGAAATTAGCAAAACAAGGCTTTGTGGGGCTACTGTATTAAACCTTGAACTCACATATTTCTGACATTTTGAGTTGAAAAAGCTTCCTGGATGGGAAGCAAAACGTCTTTAAACTTGGAAACAAAGTCTAGTGCATTGTTTTTAATTTTCTTTTTTTGGAGCACATAAAACAGACCCATTATACAGTTAAAGTCTCTCTCTTCTTGTCCATTTTCTTGTTGTTTTCCTCTCTATGTTTTGTACTCAGCTGACTTTTCATGCTGTCTCTAAAGGAATGAAAGATTTTTTCCAAGCACTAAGCTCACTTAGCTGATTGCTCCTTCCTGTGTTTCCAAAAAGTAAATAACCCAGTCCTTCTTTTCACTGTACACAAGCCATGATCTGCTTCTCTGTTCTCCATTTTTCATTTGGATGAAATAATAGCTGCATGAATCATGACAGCAGACAAGATAGAGGAGAGCAGGAGGCGGGGTTACCAATCTACTCACTCTGGAGAGCAGAGTTCGCTGCTTTTAGATGTTATCTCCAAAGTCTCCTGTAGCAGAAATAAGTCGCTAGATTTGGCGCTAGGTGCTTTTTGATATCAAAGTTCTAGAGGGGTCTGAAACGTCAATAAATGTAGCGACAAGTTAGCAACACTGCTCTTTGCATCGTTAGTTTTCAAATGGTTTGCTGCTGTCTGTCTGGCCCTTTCTGAACATGTGCAGCAAATGGACTGATCCAATATGGTGGACACTGAAGGGGGGGGGCTGAGACACACTTAATATTAGATGCGCTCTGATAGCATTTTAGCGAAGGATTGTTTTTTATCAAAAACATAATTAAGGAATAGTTGTATTAACTCCAAGACTTTGGGGCCCTAGGCAACTGCCTAGTATGGCCTATGGTAAATCCCCCCCCCGCCTGTATCCATTGCCTGTGCTTGACATGTTCTCTTGACTGGACCGTGACCTTCTGGTCATTTGTACCTTTTTCTCTCCATAGAAATACAGATTTTCTGCGTTCAGGTTCTAATTTGAAGCGATTAAACTCTCCAATCTATCCATCAATTCAATTCAATTCAATTCAGTTTATTTATATAGCGCCAAATTCACAACACATGTCATCTCAAGGCACTTTACAGTTCAACCATCAGCACATTACTGAAGCCCCGCCTCTTTCACCGGACGACAGCGTACGGCCTTTTCTTCAGCATAACTAATGACTGCGTGCCAACATGACAGAGAGGAACCAGCAGCATCTCCCTCGCTGTAAAACCTCAGAAAACAAATCACAGCAGAACCGTACAATGTCTCCAACACATGAGCTTGTTAAGGCTAGGTAAGGGTGGAACATATGACGTGCATGTGTTGTATATACAGCCTGGGTGTGTATATACAGCCCTATGGGAGTA
The DNA here is from genome assembly GCF_016077235.1 of Cyprinodon tularosa. Classification (NCBI taxonomy): domain Eukaryota; kingdom Metazoa; phylum Chordata; class Actinopteri; order Cyprinodontiformes; family Cyprinodontidae; genus Cyprinodon; species Cyprinodon tularosa. The sequence goes on from NW_024038801.1 coordinate 131,882, forward strand.
CACACATGTAGAGAGACACACAGAAACAACACAGCGAGGAAAATCCATCTTGTTAAACAAAGATATCCTTCATCCAGACAACCAAACTCAACAATGACAACAGATGGCTGAATTCATCACTTGGATTCACACCTCTGATTGGTAAATAAATGGATTAAAAAGGAGATAGGAAGAAAAAGACAAGCCGCTTTGAGAGTTCGGATCTCGTTTTAGGCGCAGAGTCGCTGCAGCCGAGTGTGAGAGCTCCGGGTTTCAGGCAACGTGTTTTCACGCTCGCACAAACGATGTGTGCGACTTCTTGACTTGTCCCTGCTGCTCGGGAACACCGCCACCACCGCAGCCAAAACCAATTGTGTTTTCAGGGCGATTTTCTCCAATTTTCTGTCATACGCCCAAAGCCCAAATGGATTTCTATTTTCAGGGGATGCAGGAACAAAAACAGGCGTCACTCTTTCCATCAAATCCCAACAAAAACACAGACTCACAGCCGTGCTAATTCTGGCCCTGTCTTACTTAGAGGAGGCAGAGAATGGAGCAAATGAGCCAGAAGACGTGCAGCTTTAGAGGAGCTACAACAAATCGTATTGATCTTGTTCTGGAAAGTGGAAAGCAGACCTGATCTGTTTGTAAAATGCAACATGGAGCTGGTGGGTTCCTTTGCTTCTCTGCATTTCTTCCCTTTATCTTTCATCTGGTACTTTCCTTCCTTCTTTACCCATTTTTAATTAACCGTCTTTACTTTGTCCTCTTCTTTTCTCTAATGTCCTCCCTTCCTGTTTTATTATGGTCTCCAATTTTAATTACAAGTTTATTTCCATTAGTAATACCCTTCAAAACATGCTTCTTTCCCTCCAAACACTGACTGTCTATCAGGATAACCAATAAATGTCCTGTCAGGCTAAGCTTAAGTTGGATTAACTTCATGCTTGATGGATCTTAGTTTGATTTACACCAAAAGAGAAAAAAGTTTATCATCATTTTAAAAAGACTATCAGGCTTAAAATGTTATTAAGAGGAGGCGCTTTGAGAGCTGAGCTTTGTTCCAGGGTTGAAAAAAACCCCCCCAAATAATGAAAGTGTTAAAGGAAAAGTCCGGTCATATTCAGAATTCAAACTTCTGAAAGTACTTTAAATATGAAATTATTACATCCTGTTCAATAAATGATAAGTGCTTTTAAATAACAGTAGTTTTCATTTAAATGTAACTGGAGGCGTCCATGTTTGTCAAAGAACACTACTGCCACCTACTGGTTTGTGACGTCACGGTGCGGTATCGGCTGTTGATCAAGTCCCAGTGCTGTATCTGGTGTTTGTCACAACGCGCTATTATCCAAGTCACCTTGAAAACATTCTTCTTCCAAATGTTGGCTACATATTACGTGTTTTTTCTCTGGCAAGAAGTTCGATGGCAAATCCTCCCTCTTCAAGTTAGCAAACCAACGACGAACTGTCTGTGGAGGATCAGGAATCGGAAAGGTGAATTGTTTTCACTTTTCCCCGATGTATTCCAGCATCCAGCTGCCATGCACGTGGGCATTGTCAGTTTCACTATAGCTCTGGTGAATTTCAATGGTGAAGTCCTCTGGAAATCTTCAATAATTGTTGTTGATTGCAGATGTGTCTAGTAGTTCCCATTGGTTTTGCTTGTAAAGCGGGGAGAAAGGCGCTAGGCTTACCGCACTGTGACGTCACTGCTGTAAGATAGCAGGAGGGAGGGGCTACTATATTTGGGCAAAGATCGCGACAAAACATATTGCGTTTTTTTATTAAAACACAGATTACCGCAAAATTAATTGAATTTAACACATTAGTTTTAGGTATAGATAATGATCCATTGATTATTCCTTGCTGACCGGACTTTTCCTTTAACAAACGGCCACTTTTAATGTCAATCTTTAAGCTGCATTATTTTTACACTTTCTTTACATAGAAAGTACTTTTCTGTTTAGCTCCTAAATGAAGACACTATTGCAACTAACCTTTCACCTCCATCTGACATAGAAAGTCCTGCTTTGAGCCAACATGCTGCTTCATGCTCATCCTGTCATTGTTTAGGTTCTGATAAAGTTTTATCTTTTAGTTTTCATTGGTTTTATTTCCATTTTGTGTTATTTTTTATTGTATTTAAGTTCTAAGGTATGTCTTCTTTGCCCTCTTCTGTCAGTCTCCTTTTTCCTAGCTCTCTTCTAGACTCCTCTGTTCACACCTGCTCCCAATCTGCTAATCATCCTGGTCTTTGTTTCTTTCTCCATATATGCACCTTCTGCTCAGTCACTGTTGCTGGTTTGTCGTCATTTCTTGGCCCCCTTCTTGTGAGTATTCCTGGTTCTTAGTTTTTGTGGATTGATGTGTTAGATTGTTGCTTCTGCTGCCACCTTTTTTAATTTAGGCCCCGTCCACAAGAAGTCAAACCCTGGCCTAAACGCACAAATTTTTCACCAAACCAGCCTCTCATCCATACAAAGCCGGCGTTTCGGGGGTCTGTAAACAATCTTTTTTTTATTAAGCCTTCAGAGAGGGAAGATTTTGAAACGCCGTTTTCGCGTTTCCATCTTTAAGCTCTAACCGCATTTTTTTTCTTACAGGCATGCGTCATAGCGTCGCCTCTTAACACGCATGCGCGACACAGTATCACAACAACAATGGCGCCGTACTGTGTTGAATGGTTGCTGCTCATGCTACTCACCCTGCTGTCGGGCTTACAACAGAATCTTCTTCTTCTGGAATATTTCCAGGAAGAACAGAGCAATATCGACGACATAGTTCAGCACCTGAATTTGACTGAACCACGAAAATGGACCCGCAGGGCAACCATGTATAAATATTACTGCGCATGCCCAACATTTCATCGCCTGTTTTTGCTTTGGCACCACAGCGCCACTTACAGGCCTGGCATACATTTTGCAGCGTTTTCATGCATTCGTGTGGACGCTCACATTTATTTTACGTCTCCGTCTTTACGACAAACGTTCTGGAAAATATTAGCGTTTCGTGTTCGTTTTGACTTCGTGTGGACGGGGCCTAAATCTGCAAGTAACCACCTTCAGCTTCAGTGTCTGCATTAGAGGCCTGTCAAACCTCCACCCTACTGTGACACATCCAGATGGAGCGAGAGCTGCAAGGATGTCTTTAAGCAAACGGTTGCTTTGGAGAGAAAACTCTTTCATTCAATCTAATCCGATTAGATTACATTGGAACTTGTTTATATGATTGGACTGAGCAAACATTTTTGCACGTTGTTTTTCTTTTTTTGTGTTTGATTCCTGCTTCCAGCGTTTGGATGTGAGTTCTGTGGGCTGATGTGTTTCTCTCTCAGGTGTCTTTTAAAGCATGATCTGTCCACATTCTGAACTAAAGTTGTTTCTTAGTTTTGATTGAGGAGACCCTAATCAGATGCGGACATCAGTAGATGTCTTTATACGGACATCTTTGTTTACATCGTGTCTCTTTTAAATGAGACATTTTTCATTCTTCATTTATTTGGAAATGTTTTCCACTCTGGGAGTAAAACAACTTTTCTATATTCTGTTTTTCTACTTTATTTAATCACTTCCATTTAGTTCACATGTTGTCATGGAAACACTGTGATTAACTTCAACATTTGAATCAAATGTACCTTCTTGAGATGTTTATGATACCCAAACCTAAAACAGGTGATGCATTCAGGCTCCTCTACCTCAGGAGGATTCTCCATCACAGATGTAATGTTGTATCAGTTTATTCAGAATTAAATTAAATTAATTATTGGGCTTTGGTGCTGCAGTGGCCTCCCATTTTATAGATGTTTTCTTTTAAGACATATTTAGTTATTATTATACTGATTCTTTTAGAGTGAAAATTTTTTTTTAATATATATTTAATGTTGTCTTACTGTTTGCTTTAAACCTTTTGTATTGAAATCTGTGATATTCTCTCAGTTCCTGCATTTTCTTTCTGTTTTTGATCTTTATTTTCCCTCCATGACTATTTTTGTCCTTTTCTCCGACTTGATGCATGACAGCAAACAACAAAGCGGCTCCTTCTCTGTTTCCTTCTTCTTTCTCTCTCCATGCAACCTTTCCTCACCTTGTTTTAGCTCTACATCAGCTCTACTTGCGTTTGTCAACAGCCATCTATCCCACTGAACATACATTTTGGAGACAGTTATGAGGGGGGAAAGGAGCATAAAATAACCCTGCCGGAGAGGAACAAAGAGCCGACAACGATGGAGACGAGGCTCTGAGACAAACGGATCTGGGTTGTGCAGATGGTGCGTGAGCGGGTCCATTGTGTGCGAGTGCATATGTGTGGAAGGATGCGAGCGCTCCTCGCCGCTCCCGCCCGCCGTTGGCTGCATCTAATTGAAAGCTCATTGGTGTAATTGAAGCCTCTCAGCTCTGCAGCTCCTCGTGTTAAAGACTGGGACCAGATGTCATTCAGCTGTCTCACATCTCCTGCCAATCACTAATGCTCCACCGTCTCTTCCTCACCAGCGCAGATGGAGGACCGACAGATTCCTCCAAGAGACGCACTCCTCCGCCTGCTCTTTCCAAATCCTCCCAGAGCCGATTTGTCAGCATGAATTTAAGGAACACGAGGTGCTGAAACGGGAAAAACCGTGAGCAGTGTGCGGCTTTTAGAGAACATGACAGAAAACTGGAGGTTAAACTCTGCCAGCGCACTCCTTCATGCTGATGCTTCACTTCATCCTGCTTTCTTAATCAGAAGAACCAAACAGTGAGACGATCTGGCAATGGAGGAAGAACCATTACTTAGTAGTAATACTCCAGACTCAACCTCACAAAAATCTTTGTCCAACATCCTCGTTTTTAAACATAAAGTGAAACGATTCAATTTTCATTTATGGAAACAAAATGTTTTATGGGGTTTTGTGATTCAAGGAAAACCTGAGAGAGGAAAGACAAGGAATACATGCAGACTGGAAATAAAATAAAGGATAAGATGAAGAAAGAAGGGAGGGGATGAAAGAAAAAACAGGAAGGAAGAAACAGAGGGAAGGACAAAAAGGAACGGATGTAGGCCACAAGAAGGAAAGACAGGAAAAGGAAAGCAGGAAGGAAACGAGCAAGAAAAAAGGAGATGAAAGAGGAAGGAAAGAAGGAAGGATACAAGTAAGGAAGAAGACGAGGAATAAGGAAAGGTAGAAAGTTAGGGAGACAATGAAATCAGGAATAAAGTAGGAACGCTTGGAAAAATTCTGGAAGATCCCATAAAATCTGCATGAAGAGGCTTTGAAGTAAAGAGGAGCTGAAGAAGAGAGCAGGAGGAGATGAGCCCGACTGTGTCAGCGTCTTAGCCCGCCTGAATCCAAAGCCTAAACCTGAAGCCTCTGATTGGATCTTTTAGGATTTTACTCCTAAACCTTCTCTCCTGTAACACTTTGTTTTCCTTTCAAAAGCCAACCATTTACCCCTGAAGGACAATAAAAGGCTCCATCTTTGCTCCGAACCTGCGGATAACCCTCCAGTAGATGGCGCCAGCCCGCAGCGCTGCACACAAACCACCGCCTTCTGCCTTTTCCCCCTTTTATTTTCTCCTTTCTTGTGATTCATCTATCCCTGACAAAGCCTCACCGCTGCCGCTACACGCCCTGGGCACAACTCTTTGCCTGGCCTCATTAAAAGATCAAGACAAATCTTAGCAACGGTTAATAAATCTTCAGGGCAACGAGCTCTCTTTACTCCGCCATGCGAGTTCATCTGTTATGCTCTTTGGTCCTCTTTTAGAAGTCTGTGGAAATAAATATATTACAGAGAGGCGCAACAAAGAGTCCAGAGCTGTGGTAGAAGGTGGCGTGCTGACGGACGACTCACCGGCCATCTGCTGGATCCCGCTGAAGGCTCCCAGGTTGCCGGAGGAGGCGGCCTGCTGCAGCAGCTAGAGGAGACACACAGAGAGGCAGAGTGAGCTGGGCGAAGGCGGGAAGTCAAGCAAGCATCCGAAGCCGAGACTGAGAAGTGGTTAAGCTTCCCGGCTCAGCGCTCGGTGAGTAAATGAGCTGCTAATATAGTCTGATCGCTCCTCAAAGCCGCCGCCGTTTGCATTCCTGCACGGTTCTCCCCAACAACTTGTGCATGAAGGATCTAATCTCGCTGACTAATTAGATTCCAAAACAAATCAGGAATACTGATGCCGTCAAAAAGGACCCAAATTAACAGCAAATTAACATCTGGATGCCATTGTGGGAATTTCTGTTTGATAACGAGGAGGATGATTCAAAGAGCAGAAAAATCTCTCAAATAAATCAATGTGCTGCTCTCCCTCCAGCGAACCAGAGGTTAGTTTAAAAACTGAAGCAAAATGAGTGAAATGTAGGATGAGGTAGAGGGGAAGAGAGTGAGGTGCGAGGAAAGAAGAAATGAGCCGAGACTGATCAATTAGCCCAAACTCCAGGCGCCCTGAAAGATCCAGCTCCGATCTTCCTGCATCGATCCCAGAAAATCCTAAATAAAACCTAATCAGCCGTTTTGGAAAAAAAAAAATTGGTTCCCTTCCTTTTTTTTTTACTTAATGTTTTCAGTTTTCAGAAACATCCATCAAACAGTCGACGACTGCCAGGAAATCAGGAAGTTTCTATGGAACCTGAAGCTCTGCGGCCTCCCTGGCTCAGGTCGAAAATGGGTCAGAAATGGCAAGAATTGATCCAAAACAAAAAGGTCCGTCTCACATCGAACACAGAGGCAGTGGTGTGATGGTTTGGGTAGAATGTCATGGCCACCAATGTGCCCCTGTGCAAGGCAGTCATCCCCCAGGTGTCCAGCCTGACTGGGCGGCAATGAAAGGGTCAACTAATGGAGGACTCTGGTTCAAGTGTTGCTGCTCTGCCAAAAGTAAGGCTAATTTTATTATTGTTTTCTTTTGGTTTCTCCCACTCTGCAGAATCTGTTAGTTCAATCTCTAACGTTCTGCTCTCTCTGCTTTTTCTCATAGTAGCTTCATCTGGTCTGTTCCTGTTTGGCTGCGACTCCATCCTGGAGAGAAACATCAGCTGTGCTGCTGCCATCAACACCTTTGTTTATAGATGTTGGAGATCGGCCTGTTTTCCAGTGTAGTCCTGTTTCTCTGACTGTAACTAACTGGATGTGCTCTCTTCATCCTCTGACATGGGAGTTGGCTTGGAGCTCGTCTGCCTGGCTGTGTGTTTCCTGGACGGCGCCGCCTTTTACAGCTGCTTTCTGTATCTCTGCTTCTGTCACTTGAACCCCAGTGGCCTCAGCAGATGGCCGCTCACACTGAGCCTGGTTCTGCTGGGGGTTTCTTCCTGTTAAAAGGGAGTTTTTCCTCTCCACTGTCGCTACAAGCATGCTTAGTGTGAGGGATTGCCTTTGAGTCCATGAGTGGATGCAATCAACTGGTTTTCCTTAGATAGAAAACTTTGAATCAAGCTGACTGGATGATCTGGTGAACTGTAAAGTGCCTTGAGATGACATAAACTGAATGGAATTGGTTTTGTTAAAAACCAATTACTCCATTAAGTTTAGTTTCAGATTAAGCTACATGTCGACCTATAAGATGAGAACAGAAGCGCAGGTTAGATCTGGGGCGAAGTCAGTGAAGGGCCCTAAAAGAGCCTTCAGTTTAGCTCCGCCCCCCTATGTCAAACTAAATCATAAATCTGATGTCGCTGATTTAGCTCCATACAATCCGCCCTTTAACTAATTCAGTGGTTCTGCTGAGCTCAGGAAGGAGCTCTTAACAAGTCAAGCACTAATGTCACTAATTAAAAACAGGAGTTTTAATTGATGTCACTGTGCTAATAATTTAACTCTCAGGATTGAAGGAACAAAAAAAAAACCCAGCGTCTCTCAAACTGAGCCGCTCTGAGGCAGGAAGTTCTACTGGATCCTGCAGCTCATGTCGGAGCGTCATTTAATGGATAAACGCAGAGAAACTGCTTCTTTAAAGAGGAACCGAATGATGGAGGATTAAAGAGCCGCTGCCCGGCCCCTCCCCCACTGATGATAAATCAGACCAACTTCCATCATTATTTCTTTAGCCTTTAGTTTATCTCAGACTTCATGTTTTAAGGTAAGAGCTGAAACTGCCTGTAGATCAGGAAGAGAACTGCGGACGGCCACCAGCCGAGGTCATGCTTCAGTCCCATTCTCTGATATTTAAAGGTTCCACGCTCCTCTAACTATTCCAAAAAAGTTCAAAAACAATCCACTGGACTATTGTTGGAAAGTTTGGAAACAAAGTCCCTTTTTAAAGAACCGGGTCTGTTTCTAGTATCCTGTTGGTTTTATATCAGTTTGGGTTTTTCAGACCTGAATAACTTAGGAATCATCATCGGTTCCTGTTCGATTAGGACGCTACGCGTCTACTGGCTGGAACGCAGAGAGGAGGAGGATGAAGGTGAGCAACAGCTCCAGGAATGATGTGAGAAAAAGGAAGAGGAAAGGAGGCAGGGAGGATTCTGGGAAATCTCTCTGGGCGGAGCACTGACTGTGGCTGCGTTGGCCACAGGGCTGCAGTTGGGGGTGATGGAGGCGGGCGACGCGGCGGCGGCGACTCTTACAGCCAGATACTGCGGGGTGAGGCCGCCCAGGCCCGTCAGGCTCCCCCAGGTGGTGGCGCTGTTAAGCTGCTGCATCTGCTGCGCCAGCTGCTGCTGCAGTCGCCGCTGCTCCTTGTCCTTCTGCGTGTCGGCGAACTTCACCACGATGGGAGACGAGCAGCCCTAGAAGAAGAAGAGGAGGAGCAGAGAGAGGAGAGGACGGGTGGAGACAGAGGTGGAGGCAAGAGCAGAGGGATTAAGATTAATATTGTTTGCCAAACAGTTAAAGGCTCACATGGGTGACTCTCACCGAGGATTAGGGACGCTGAAAAAATAAAAAAAGTTAACTGATTTTTAAAATTTTATTTCAGTTTAACATGGTAAAAAAGTCAAAATTCAGACTTTAATCTAAGAATTCTGACTATTTTCTCGGAATTCTGACTTTTTCTCTCATAATTCTGACTTTTTTTCTCATAATCCTGACTTTAATCTTAGAATTCTGACTTTAATCTCAGAAATCTGACTTTTTTTTTCTCAGAATTCTCACTTTTTTCTCAGAATTCTGAATATGGACCTCAAAATTGTGACTTCAATCTCAGAATTCTGACTTAATCTCAGAATTTTGGATCTTATTATAGATGGGCACCATAAGGGTAGAGATGTAAGAGCGCTCAGCTTCAGTGACAAAGATGTGAGTTGTTTGGCAGGGCCAGTAACACATTGGTGGAAAATGATGCAATTTTTGGAAAATGAGGCAACTTTTTATGTGACAGTGGGGTCCCTGGTGATGCTATTTCATTAATGGAAGCGCAGAAGGTGATTAAAACAACAGAGCGAATTTCTAAAACAGACATGGCTACAGCTTGATGCTAACATGTTTGTTAGCTGTCATAAAACTGTCAGATTTCTGAGATTTATATCAGAATTGTGAGAAAAATGTATTCTCATATTATACTGACATAAAATTTTTTGGTTTTTCAGTGGCCCTTATCCGTACAAACCCAACCTATCAAATGTCTGTAAAGATTTTAGGGGCATACTCACAAAGAACTCAAAATCATCCACTTTCATTTGGACAATCATTATTTCTAATATTTGGCACAGATCATTGTTTGTTACCAAAATAAGTTTTTTAATTGTTTTTGGAGTCACAAATTCATAACCGTAATGCATCCTAACGGGGACAAAAAAATGCTTTCATCTCAATTCATCATTATAAATAATCTAGCCGGTTTATAAAAAAATATCATAAATTTGTTCAAATATACATAAATTAATAAAATTAGATGATATATATAATAATTTACTGTTATGTAATTCTGAATATTTTAATAAAAGTGATGCAACTCTTATTACTGTTGTGCTGCGTTCAAAGTCCTGTAATATTCACAGCATTTTTTAAAGTCGTAGGGAAGCGGCCGTTCCAACCGTTGCATTTCCGAATTCTCCCGAGTGGTGCCCGACTTTACACCAGTGAATAAAGTGAATGTGATTGGTCGATTATCAAGAGGGCGGGATTGTTGTGGCAGAAGGTTCACAAGCAAGTTTAGTTGTGGCCGGTTTCTCTGAAGCATCTTGCAAACCAGTTAGCAACTTAGTGCTAGTAGGTTCCCAATGGGAAATTCCATTGGGACCAAGTAGCACTAAATTGGTGACTTAGAAACGACACTGTCAAGGAACGCTATGGACAGAGGAAACATGCAAGAGGAGGAGAGTTTAGTGGAAATTATTCTTATTTCTTAGTTCAACTGTTGCGTATATTAGCTGCAATATATGAATCAAGATGCTATGACTGAAAAAAATTGATTGACAGATGTTGATATATGATTGGCTGAATTTAGGTGTTCAGGCTGATGTATAACTAACTGGCCTGCAGAAGATAACGGGAAAAAAAAACAGATTTTAAGACAGGATTTCTTTTTAAATAGAAATTTTCTAACTTTTGGCACAATATGGTCTAATAAAGAGTACATTTATATGTACATATTTAAGCCAGAATGATTTGACATCTAAATATGACTTCCCTACGACTTTAAATAAAGTAATAATTACCCATGATGCACCGCAAAGAAGAGAAGACAAAAGATGGCTACAAGGTAAGATTGTTTGACTTTTTTTGATCATGATAACTGTTAAGCTTCTCCTTCCATTTGCCTATTTTTACACTACAGGTGATCATTACTGTAACCTATAATACCTCAGATGGTTCTACATCATAAAGGATCCGATCTGCAGAAACATCTTAAAACACGTGAAGTTAACAAAGGAGTCGGAGGCTCTTCCACACACTCAGCCACACAGGACACGCACACAGTCGCTCAGGAAACGCAGCTCTAAAGCCAGCGGGGCTTTCTTCTTCTTCTTCTTCTTCCCCACAAGGGCTCAGTTATCTCTGAGTCCAAAACGCTTTCACCAGACACTGATTTCCTGACTTCTCAAACTATTTCATCATCTTTTAGAAAGTGAGACTCGATGCATGTGTCGGTGTGAAGTAAGTGAGAGTGATTGGGAACAGCAGCAGGAGGGGGGGGCGATAGGGCAAGAGGGAGATTCAGAAACGTGGACAATCACTTGTAATTGTCTAGATTTCTTCTCCTCAAACCTGCTGCTGCTGTTGGAGGCGAAGTCGAGCACACAAAGGGACCAACATATCGGACATGAAGCGCGCCGCGTTCCCTGATGAAAGTTACAGTGAAGCTCAAAGAGATAATCTGTTGCAACACAACCATTCCTCGCGCGGCGCAATCAAAGCCTAACTAGGGGCAAATCCGTCTGAAAACAAAGGCAATCTGCCACGGGAGGATAAAAACCTTTTGATTGAAACATTTAGTTTGAGGCGGGGATCCGCGCTCGGCGGAGGAGGGAAGGGATTTGGCTGCTTTGCAGAAGCCGCCGTGCACGTTCAGAGCGGAGAGGCGCCAAATGTCAAGTGCCTGGGACTCAGGTGGAACCGTTTCTCGCTCTTTGGCTCCGAGATGCAATAGTTCAATCCAACAAAGCTTTCAGTGGGAGACGTCCAGCCTAAAGTCTCAGCCGTGATTCTATAGGTTTTGTTTCCAGATATCCAGACCTAATATGTTTTTTATCCTCGAGTTTTTCAGAGTCATATCAGCCGTCTACGCCAAGCATGGTTCATCCGCCTGCATCCAGGAGCAGGTTGGAAGGTAGACAGACTGCTAAACCAACACTGTTGGTCGTCGGCTAAACTCTTTCTGCACCAAAATAAACCAAAACTTTGGGTTCATTTCTTTATAAAGCTCACATCTATCAACACTGCAAAAAAACCTAAATCTGAATAAGTCATTTTTCCGTGAATTGAGGCGGTAAGTGAGATGTTTTGCCAATGGAACAAAACTATTTGCATTAAAATAAGAGCAAAATATTGCATTATCTCATTCCAAGCGCATATTATGTAATTATCTTATTTTAATAGTAAAAATGTATCTTCTTTACCTGCTCAAATTAAGGGTGAATACACTTGATTTAAGAAATGTTGGTGTATTTCTAGATCGTTTTGCAGTGAACAGACCCGTTCCACTACAAATATCATCCAGGTCATTGTCATTCTGAAAAAGTTAAAAAACAATCCAGTTTGAAGACGTTTCGCTTCCCATCCAGGAAGCTTTTTCAATTCAAAATGTCAGAAATAGCGTTGAGTTCAAGGCTTAATAGAGTGGATAAAAACAAAGCCTTGTTTTTGTTTAGAAAATATGCAAATTGAACCAGACAAATGAGTCCACCCCTTAGGAATGGGGGTCGTTTGGCTTCTTTGTTAGCCTGCAATGCCCCATATCTATCTATGTCTCTGTAAGGGGGGTCGTTAAAGGGAATTGTTGGCCTTGCTGAACAGGCGAGGTCTTCTGTTTCCCTATAAGGTGGTGGGGGATTTGGTTCTTAAAGGGAAAAAATCTACGAAACTGAGACATTTTTTACAGTAATGTGGACATAAAAACAAAGAATGAATAAAATAAAAACTTTAAAAATGTAATAAAAATCTTTGTTTGTGGTGAAACTAAATAAACTGAATGATAATAAAGAATTTCAACTCCTGCGACTTTTTCCTGCTAATTAATGAGGTGGAAGCTGACACAGCAGCAGATCCCTCATCTTCACAGACAAAGAGTCACTCAGGAAACTCAACAGGAAGAGGAAAAAAAGAAGCATAATTACAAAGCAAAGCTGGCTATCATCACTTTCCAACGTGACATCAAAACTGCAGGCTGCCGCCGTTCTGAGCCCAAAAAATGGCACCTTTCTTCTCGGCGCAAAACGAGAACTGATAATTAACATGGCAGGATGCTGGAGAGAAACCTGGCAAAATGTAGCTACTGTCATCTGAATTATGATATCACCATGTTAGAAGTTTAAACTTCATTTTTATATTTTCAGCAAATGATGGAAACTATTTAACAGGAGAGAAAGAAAGTAAAGCCAAGCCAGCTAATACTAACACCCAAATCAATCTGTTGTGACATAAAGGTCACAGAGGAAGCTTGTGAAGCTCCTGGTAACAGAGGAAGCCACTGAAAGGCCAACATCAGGAGTGGCACAGTGGGTCATGCTTTAGGTTCTATGCTGGAATTATTGGCTTCATGAAGATTTCTGCACATCCCACCAAACTATTTCACTGACTTATCAAATTCATGCACCTTATTGCATTTGGCTACAACTAAATATAATCCAATGCATTCAGGAGCGGATTTAGGAAATGTGTGGCCCTAGGCAAAGACGGGCAGGGGGCCCTCTGAATTGAGAAGACAACACATAAAAACAGACCCATTATACAGATAGAGAAATGTTAATGGAATAGACATCCATTATCTGTTCTAGGTTGTGTCCCTCTCTTCTTGTCTCTTTTCTTCTTGTTTTCCTCTCTATGTTTTGTACTCAGCTGACTTTTCATGCTGTCTCTAAAGGAAGGAAAGATTTTTTCCAAGCACTAAGCTCACTTAGCTGATTGCTCCTTCCTGTGTTTCCAAAAAGGCGATGGCAAAAGTAAATAACCCAGTCCTTCTCTTCAATAAAGAGATAAACTAAAGGGTTAAACTAGAGATATAAAAAATAGAGATAAACTATAAAGATAAGCTAAAGAGATAAACAATAGAGTTAAAATATGGAGATAAACTAAAGTTAAACACTAAAGAGATAAGCTAGAGAGATACACTAGAGATAAAATATAGAGATAAACTAAAGAAATAAACTAAAGAGATAAACTAGTGAGATGAACAACAGAGATAAACTATAGAGATAAACTAGCGAGATAAACAACAGAGATAACTATAGAGATAAACTAGCAAGATAAACAACACAGATAAACTATAGAGATAAAATAGAGAGATAAACTAAAGAGATATAATATAAAAATAAACTAGAGAGATAAACTAAAGAGATAAAATATAAAGATAAACTAAAAAGATAAACAATAGAGATAAACTAGCAAGATAAACAACAGAGATAAACTATATAGATAAACTAAAGAGATATAATATAAAGATAAACTATAAAGATAAACTAGAGAGATAAACTAATGAGATAAAATATAAAGATAAACTAAAGAGATAAACAACAGAGATAAACTAGCAAGATAAACAACAGAGATAAACTAGCGAGATAAACAACAGAGATAAACTATAGAGATAAACTAGCAAGATAAACAAAAGAGATAAACTATAGAGATAAAATAGAGAGATAAACTAAAGAGATATAATATAAAGATAAACTATAAAGATAAACTAGGGAGATAAACTAATGAGATAAAATATAAAGATAAACTAAAGAGATAAACTAGCAAGATAAACAACAGAGATAAACTAGAGTGATAAACTAAAGAAATAAAATATAAAGGTAAACTAAAGAGATAAACAATAGAGATAAACTAGCAAGATAAACAACAGAGATAAACTAGCGAGATAAACAACAGAGATAAACTATAGAGATAAACTAGCAAGATAAACAACAGAGATAAACCAGCGAGATAAACAACAGAGATAAACTAGCGAGATAAACAACAGAGATAAACTAGCGAGATAAACAACAGAGATAAACTATAGAGATAAACTAGCAAGATAAACAACAGAGATAAACTATAGAGATAAAATAGAGAGATAAACTAAAGAGATATAATATAAAGATAAACTATAAAGATAAACTAGAGAGATAAACTAATGAGTTAAAATATAAAGATAAACTAAAGAGATAAACTAGCAAGATAAACAACAGAGATAAACTAGAGAGATATAATATAAAGATAAACTATAGAGATAAACTAGAGAGATATAATATAAAGATAAACTATAAAGATAAACTAGAGAGATGAACTAATGAGATAAAATATAAAGATAAACTAAAGAGATAAACTAGCAAGATAAACAACAGAGATAAACTATAGAGATAAACTAAAGAGATAAAATATAAAGATAAACTATAGAGATAAACTAGCGAGATAAACAACAGAGATAAACAACAGAGATAAACTATAGAGATAAACTAAAGAGATAAAATATAAATATAAACTAGAGTGATAAACTAAAGAGATAAACTATAAAGATAAACTATAGAGATAAACTAAAGAGATAAAATATAAAGATAAACTAGAGTGATAAACTAAAGAGATAAACTATAAAGATAAACTATAGAGATAAACTAGCAAGATAAACTAAAGTGCTTTGTAAAGCACTTTGGTCAAGTCAGGAGACCTGACCAAAGTGCTTTACATTACATTCATTCATTCACCCATGTACACTTGGCTATCTCCCCCAGTAGTGGAACAAGAAGGAAACATGTGAGGGACTAAATGTTGTTTTACTTCTCCAACAGTACAAAAGGTAGAAAATGGACATAAACACTGAACTTTTTGTTTTTTTCCAAGGGTTTTTTTTTAATAAAAAAAAAAGAAAAATGTGTCACTCAAACAGAGAATAATGTTACTTTTAGTTTATTTGATAAAACCAACTATCTATAAAACATCAGCTGGTTTTTATGTTTCTATTCAGGATTAAATCTTCAGTCTTGTTTCCGTGGCCCTAATGGGGGCTGGACCTTTGCTGCTGGGATGGAGACCATAGCAAGGACTAAAACTGTTATTAAGAGGAAACAAAAAAGAAGTGACCAGTACCTGAGACTTTAATGTGTTAAGAACCTAAAACACTAAAAATAATAACCAGAATTTTCAAATTAAGATAGTGAATTATAAACCAGGGTGAGCTCCATCCACTCGATGAGGCTGCAGATGATTTTTTGCTCTGAAAGGACTTTAAAAAATTGCTCTCGGATATAATTAAATCTTCGGTTGTTCATTTAACCAAAAAAAGGAGTTTCAAATTAGCCACTTTTAGATATGAATTCCCTTCATCTTTCCATCAGTTTCACATCCCTGCAGATGGGCAAGAAAAATCTCTAAATTTCATTCTTTGTAAGTAAATTATTTCAATAGTTTCAGGGTCTGATTAAATGAATCATTTAAGGCCATAAACTTGGCGAAGGGACGTTGATGCTATTTAATTAGATTTTTTTTTTCTATAAAGAGATTAACAAACATCCTGCAAACTGCCACTCTTCAATCTTTGCATTCACCTTGATGTACAATAACTTTAAAGTGTGAATTCTTTTAAAAGTGCTTAAAACAGAGAAACCTGACAGGCTTCATATGGAATGGCTTAATAACAGGCTGCAGCAGTGACGGACAGGTGGGCGCAGAGTGACAGCCCATCCGTCTGAAACCTAACTGCAGAAATAGGCACCTTCATGATGGCGCCGTCTAGATTTAGAATGATGTAACTCCTGCATGGATC
Organism: Cyprinodon tularosa; assembly: GCF_016077235.1. NCBI lineage: Eukaryota > Metazoa > Chordata > Actinopteri > Cyprinodontiformes > Cyprinodontidae > Cyprinodon > Cyprinodon tularosa. The sequence continues at coordinate 148,169 of NW_024038801.1, forward strand.
AAAACCTCCCCCACACTTCAAACTTTTAAACTTGATTTTCTCTTTGAGCCTAAAACTAAGCCCGCCACCGCCGTGAGTAAATCTGCAGGGGACTCTGGGATGCCACTGTCATTGTTCCAGGGTGATCCCGTCCCTACAGAACCAAGGGGAGGGAGTGTCTGCAGTCTTTGCACACGATAAGCTGGTGAAGATTCTAAGTCATCCAGGTCATAGGTATTTTAAAAAAGTAAAAAAAAACAACACACTGGACTTTGTTTCCAAGCTTGAAGATGTTTCGCTTCCCATCCAGGAAGCTTTTTTAATTCAAAATGCAAAAAATTGCGTTAAGTTCAAGGTTTTATACAGTAGCCCAACAAAGCCTTGTTTTTTCTTCAGAAAACATGCAAATTGAAATGGATGAACGGGTCCACCCCTTTGGAATGGGGGTCGTTTGGCCTCTTTTGTTAGCCTGCAATGCCCCATACCTGTCTATGTCTCTGAAAGGGGGGTCGTTAGAGGGAATTGTTGGCCTGGCTGAACAGGTGAGGTCTTCTGTTCCCCTGTAAAAGGCGTTGGGGTTGCCATGATAGCAGGAAGGGATTGTAGGGTTTTGAACGCTGAAATCTGAGTCCACCCCCTCTGTATAAGGTTAGTTTTTCTTTATTTTCTTTTTTTCTATAGTTTTTATGGCACTAGTGGCTTATTTTTCTGACAGTAGGCTGACAGGAAAGGGGGTATGAGAGAGGGGGAGAGACATGCGGCAAAGGACCACGATTCAAACGTGGGTCAGCCCCCATGAGGACTTAGGCCTCCGTACGTGGGTTGTGCGCGCTAACCACTGCTCCACCAAAGCACACCCGGTTGGTTTTTCTCTCTTAAAATTGATGCTTCCTCTAAAACCACCTATTTTATTTGTCCAAAATGTGAACATTCTGATACTCTGACATTTTGAATTGAAAACGCGAAGCGAAACGTCTTCAAACTATGAAAGATTGAAGTCCAGTGGGTTGTTTTTTAAACTTTTTTGCACATAATGAGCTTTTTTTTGTAAATTAGTTTAGTCTCTAACTAGTGGCTAGTTAAATGGTTTCTCCTTACAGGTTTGCCAATGACTGGAGAAGAGAAAGAAATGATTCCTGACTCCGACTGTTTTAAAGAGCCACATGAGTGGGACATTTAGAAATCTTTTTGTGTTTTTTTAATTTTTTTTTATTATTTCTGTCTTTTATCCACCTCACTGTTATCTTTTTAAATATTTATGTGTCTCTTGCACTGAAAAAATGATCCACAAATAAGTAAAAATTTCTTAAAGTAAGTGTATTTAACCTTAATTTGAATAGGTAAATGAGATAGTTTGCCAATGCGATGAGTATTTTCACTCTTAGAATAAGATAAATAGATAATATAAACTCGAAATAAGACAATGCAATTGTGTTTTCTTATTTTAAATGCAAATTGTTTCGTTCTATTGGCAAATTGTCTCACTTTCCTTCTCAATTCAAGAAAAAATTGCGCTTATTTTAAGAAAAAATGACTTAGGTAGATTTAATTTTTTTGCAGTGTGTGCTTCTTTTATTTTTATCTGTGATTTGTGAAATGTGAACATGTGTGTGAAAGGTGTACTACTACTGCACAAAACTGCCCATACTGGGACAAATAAAAGCTACTGAACTGAACCTCAGTTGCCTACAGGTGCTGCAGAAGACTCCACTGCAGGAGAAGCAGCAATAGCTCCGTTAGGAAAATAAAGGCAGATCTAGATTGTTTTTGGACTCCATCTAGTTGGACAGAGTTTGGTTTATCTCAGATGATATACTTGGGAGGGTTGGTTTAATGCACCACTTTCATCATCGTTTTTTTCCCCCCCCCCCGCCTCACAGCCTTTAAATGTCAGCTTCCTCTGCTGACGGGATCAGCAGCGCCTCACAGGTTCCTGTGAAAAGCCTGAGCTCCCTGTGCCCGCTCCATGAACTCATTCACACGCAATCAAATACGTTCCAAATATTCAAACATGATGAAAACATTACGGCACACTACCCGGTCACATTACAGCTGCAAACTGATCACACTTCTGTTATTTATTTGGCAGAAAAACACAAACTATGACATTATTACAAAGTGGAGGGAAACTGATCTTTTTCCAAACAAATCCCTGGAAAGTGTGGCGTAGATCATATTGTGCATAGATCTACAGCTCAGCTGGGAGAATCTGTCCACTGGAGATCTACTAGCAACAAATCTGGTCTCTATGGAAGAGAGACAAGAAAAGTTTGCTGTTCCTCACCTTCACAGGAAAAACACAGAACTACACTGCAAAAACGATTTAAAAATAAGTCAAAAATGTCTTAAATTACGTGTATTTACCCTTAATTTGAGTAGGTAAATGAGATTGCCAATGGAATTAATATTTTCAATGAAAAAAGTAAAAAAAAAAAGTTATTTTCTCTTAAAATAAGTGCATTTGTTCTTGGATTGAGGAGGTAAAAGATACATTTTGCCAATGGAACAAGAGAATTTACATTTAAAATAAGAAAACACAATTGCATTGTCTTATTTCATGTGCATATTATCTAATTATCTTATTTTAAGAGTAAAAATACTCATTCAATTGGCAAACTATCGCATTTACCTACTCAAATTAAGGGTAAATACACTCAATTTAAGACATTTTTACTTATTTCTAGATCGTTTTTCCAGTGTTTACTCTTAAAAACCTCTTGTTCCATTGGCAAAATGGCTACTTTACCTCCTCCAATCCAAGAACAAATGCACTTATTTTAAGAAAAAATGACTTATCCAGATTTAGATTTTTTCCAGTGTAGATCCTCTAATTATATAACACCAGGTTTTGTACTTTTTAAACGCATGCAGAACATAAACATGATGGAAAATGAACAATTCATGTGGCCCTGAAAGTGCTATCCTCACTGTGAAGCACAGTGGTGGCAGCATCATGACGTTGCAAAAGATTTCTGTCTATTTGTGCAAAGCTGGATCCCAGTTCTACACGATGAGGCTAAGGATCAGAGATTTAAAGTAAAACTGAACTTTTTGCTACTTTCTTTTTTTCCTCAAACTTTTATTTTTGCACCAAGAACGGCTCGGATGTAGCAGCTGGGAGTAAAACTGGAAAGTTATTTCATTAATGATTAGTTCCTTTAATCTGTGCAGCAGTTTTCTACTTTCTAGAATCTTCTCTTTTCTACTAGAGGTGCAGGTCCAGAGCTCCTGTCCTCCAGCGTTTAGATGCATCCCTCCAACCCCTGAGCCAAATCGCTGAACCCCAGCAGCTCCACAGAACGCGGCACCGAAACCAGTCCTTCCATCCAGGTGTGCTGGAGAAGAAGCCTGGTCACCCCTGACCCAGTTCACACATTTATAAACGGTCGGGAAACAGCATGACTGAATGATCAGTCCACAGTTCTCAGGAGCTCATCTAGCTTGGATAATACATCTGCAGCAGCTCCGGATTGAGAGACATAAATCTCCCCTCAGTGTTTCCTTCCTCAGCCTGGATTCGTCTCCTTTGGTTGAAAAGCTTTACATACTCTGATTAATCTAATCCCATATTTTCCCCTCTGCTGTCAGCCACTCTGAGCATCCCTCTGGTTTCCATGTTTGTTCGCCGTGTAAACACACGCTGACGTGTTCTCTCTCTCGCTTTCTACTTAAGCCCCGTTTAAATGCACTTCAACGTTTCTGCATTTAGAGAGGAACCCGAAGGCAGCATCCTGTGAAAGGCCCTCCTGTCTGCAAAATCCATAATACTGATGGAAAGAATCAGTGAAAGCTGAAACCATCCTAACAGAAAAAAAGTTTTCACCCCCTTAACACTGGAAAAAAATCTAAATCTAGACTAGATAAGTCATTTTTTTCTTAAGATAAGTGCATTTGTTCTCGGATTAAGGAGGTAAAAGAGACACTTTGCCAATGGAACAAGACAATTCACACTCTATCTAATTATCTTAATACTCATTCCATTGTCAAACTGGCATTTACCTACTGAAATTAAGGGTAAACATTATAAATATTTCTACTTATTTTAGATTGTTTTTCCAGTATAAAGATTTCTGCAGCTTTTATTTTAATGTCCAACTGAAATGTCTCAGATCACACAATGGTATAGATCAGGGGGCTTCAACGTTTTCCAGACCAAGGACCCCCAAACTGATGGCGAGATGGAGCAGGGACCCCCTAATTATATATATTGTATGAAATAGTGTTCTATCAAACAGGTCCTATAGTCACTCTATTACAGATGGAGCAATGTGACAAAAGTAATTTCGCCCTGGGATTATTAAATTATTTCTGATTCTGTTTCCTGGTTGATGGGACAGGTGTTGTGAATGAAATGGTGCCCAGCTTGAAAGAGCTCCTGTGTGTCGCTGAATGTGTGCATTGATGACTGAAAGACATCTTCTGCCTCCATTTATCTGTTTACTACAGTGTGTTGAATTCATGTTAATGTGGATTTAAAGACATTTCAATTAGTGGAAAAAAGGGCAGGGGGTAATATAAAAAGGTATGATCAACCGAAACCTTTGCCACCCCCATGGAGTACCTCTGTGGACCCCCTAGGGGTCATGGACCCCCTGTTAAAGACGTCTGGTATAGAGAAATATTTAGGCTCCGCCCTCATGAAGGGATCAGGGCAGTTCATAAGGGTAATGAGAAACATTTCACTGATACGTGATCTCCTGAGCTTCGCTATTTACCTACAGAGCTGACACAACTCGTGATGAGAGGTCAGAATCCTATAAAGTGGATCTTAACCAGAAAACATCCACCTTTTATATTACTATGCATCTTTTTTCTTTCTTTGATCCCCTGGCTTTAAATATGTCTGTTAATGTTTGCCATCCACACTGCAAAAACGACCAAGAAATAAGTCAAAAATGTCTTAAATTAAGTGCATTTACCCATAATTTGAGTAGGTAAATAGGAGTAATTGCCAATGGGATTCCGTTTTTTTACACTTAAAATCAGGTACGTAGATAATATGCACTTGAAATAAGACAATGAAATAGTTTTTTCTTATTCGAAATGTAAATTGTCTTGTTCCATTGGAAAAATGTCTCACTTACCTCAATTCAAGAAAGAAATGCACTTATTTTAAGAAAAAATGACTTATATAGATTTCATTTTTTTTCCAGTGCACTGAAGACATGATTTAACGTGAATGTGATATTGAATGGCGCCTTTCCTTTATTTCATTTTTATATTTTAATTTTTTTGTTGTTGTTTTTTGTTTATTCCCACTCCCTATACTATACACATGTAAGATGTTAGGCAACACAGTGTACAATTTTAAATTTTTTTTGCTTGTGAAAACAAAAAAACTAAAGAATAAATCTTTCAGATCCATAAAGACATGAGAAAATGGAGGCGGCAACGGCCATCAAAGGTTCTGATGGTACCGGACCTTTAAAGTCAAACACAATTCAAACACCCTAAAGGCTTTGAAGGATGAACAGATGTTTATGATTAAACTCTGATGGTTTAACCGACTTTCTGGAGTGTTTTGGACTTGGATCTGCTGTGAGCTTCACCTTAACGTCCTTCACCTACAGGATTTGTTCTGCTAATGAGCAGAATTAAAGGTACAGTAGCTGATGTTCTTTTTCTGGGTGGATCATCTAGATAAGTGGTCCTCCTATCTGTCAATCATTCTGGTGATATGTTTACCTAAGGCCGTCCTACGTGCTCGTCCCCATTTCCCTTACCGGTGGTGAGTCTGACATAGTGGAGAAATTGCAAATCTTCTTTTGGAAAGTAAGCTTGTAAGAGTGATGCAAACAGAAAAGTTTAAACAGAGCGTGCAAGAGGAGAAATGGGCTTGTGCACGCTCTCGCACATGTTTAATAGCTTTTCGCAATTCGCAAAAATTCTTCACAATACCTTTAATGGTTCTATTAACCTGCCCACACCATCACTCTACCACCTCTGTGTTCAGTTGATCGTATTAACCGAGCTCATTCTGATTGTACGGTGGCCCTGAAGTGCAAACTGCAACTACAAATCTAAAAGCGCAACTACATTAAAAAAACAAAACTACTTAAAGCAAAGCGCAACTACATTAAGAAAAACAAAACTACATAAAGCGAAGCGCAACTACATTAAGAAAAACAAAACTACTTAAAGCAAAGCACAACTACATTAAGGAAAACAAAATTACATTAACTTACCAGAAAAGGTAGGTACCAGTGGGAAACATGAGACATCGCTGATTGGACGACGGCGCCGTTTGACCCTTGAACCGGAAGTTGCGTCGTCTGAACATTCCAGCTTCTTTTAAGTGTGTCTTCAGTGTACACAAACTAACTGAAATTTCGTGATTAGTCTTGAGCATATCCAGTATCACCTCGTACGTATGTCCTGATTCAAAATATTCCTGGATAACGGCAGCTATGTTTGGGGCGCCGACAGTATCCATGTTTTCAAAAGCCACAGCAGGCAGAATGACTTCCGGTCCAAGGGTCAAACGGCGCCGTCGTCCGATCAGCGATGTCTCATGTTTCCCACTGGTACCTACCTTTTCCGGTAGGTTATTGTAACTGTGCTTTCCTTAATGTAGTTGCGCTTTGCTTTATGTAGTTTTGTTTTCCTTAATGTAGTTGCGCTTTGCTTTATGTAGTTTTGTTTTCCTTAATGTAGTTGCGCTTTGCTTTATGTAGTTTTGTTTTCCTTAATGTAGTTGCGCTTTGCTTTATGTAGTTTTGTTTTTCTTAATGTAGTTGCGCTTTGCTTTATGTAGTTTTGTTTTTCTTAATGTAGTTGCGCTTTGCTTTATGTAGTTTTGTTTTTCTTAATGTAGTTGCGCTTTGCTTTATGTAGTTTTGTTTTTCTTAATGTAGTTGCGCTTTGCTTTATGTAGTTTTGTTTTTCTTAATGTAGTTGCGCTTTGCTTTATGTAGTTTTGTTTTTCTTAATGTAGTTGCGCTTTGCTTTATGTAGTTTTGTTTTTCTTAATGTAGTTGCGCTTTGCTTTATGTAGTTTTGTTTTTCTTAATGTAGTTGCGCTTTGCTTTATGTAGTTTTGTTTTTCTTAATGTAGTTGCGCTTTGCTTTATGTAGTTTTGTTTTTCTTAATGTAGTTGCGCTTTGCTTTATGTAGTTTTGTTTTCCTTAATGTAGTTGCGCTTTGCTTTATGTAGTTTTGTTTTTCTTAATGTAGTTGCGCTTTGCTTTATGTAGTTTTGTTTTCCTTAATGTAGTTGCGCTTTGCTTTATGTAGTTGTGTTTTCCTTAATGTAGTTGCGCTTTGCTTTATGTAGTTGTGTTTTCCTTAATGTAGTTGCGCTTTGCTTTATGTAGTTTTGTTTTCCTTAATGTAGTTGCGCTTTGCTTTATGTAGTTGTGTTTTCCTTAATGTAGTTGCGCTTTGCTTTATGTAGTTGTGTTTTCCTTAATGTAGTTGCGCTTTGCTTTATGTAGTTTTGTTTTTCTTAATGTAGTTGCGCTTTGCTTTATGTAATTGTGTTTTTCTTAATGTAGTTGCGCTTTGCTTTACGTAATTGTGTTTTTCTTAATGTAGTTGCGCTTTGCTTTATGTAGTTTTGTTTTTCTTAATGTAGTTGCGCTTTGCTTTATGTAGTTGTGTTTTTCTTAATGTAGTTGCGCTTTGCTTTATGTAGTTTTGTTTTTCTTAATGTAGTTGCGCTTTGCTTTACGTAATTGTGTTTTTCTTAATGTAGTTGCGCTTTGCTTTATGTAGTTTTGTTTTTCTTAATGTAGTTGCGCTTTGCTTTATGTAGTTGTGTTTTTCTTAATGTAGTTGCGCTTTGCTTTATGTAGTTTTGTTTTTCTTAATGTAGTTGCGCTTTGCTTTATGTAGTTTTGTTTTTCTTAATGTAGTTGCGCTTTTAGATTTGTAGTTGCAGTTTGCACTTCAGGGCCACCGTATGATTTGCTAAAAATAAGCATCAAATCCCAAAAAGAGAAAATGGCTGAAGTGCTGGATTTATGGCGGCGCCCTGTGACGTTCGATTCCAGTTAATTCACAGTTTATTAAAGGAACAGTTATTCTGTGACTCTGCCTCCAAAAACAGTTTATTAGTTTTGATCTGGTCGTCTTTGTCTGATCTGAAACGTTTATGTTTGTCTAAAAACATGCAGAGCAGAAGTCGTCCCTCTGATGGAAAACACCTTTTTACGCCCCCGAACCGGAGAACACAAACAACGGCGAGGTGGGCGCCCCCTCCCAGTGTTTCTTTAGATGTGCCTCGGTGAATTACCCGTCTCGGTCACATCCACTTTCATTACCGCCTGACATTTAGTGAGGCGCCCCGGTGTACCTGAATGTCACATGGTAATGAGGATGGATACGACGGTGACAGAGCCGTCGATGGAGGCGGCAGCAGCGGCGGCACAGCCCCCCCCCCGACTCGTGACACAAACGTGTTACAAACATCACAATCTGGCTCCATGTGGAGACCAAGACAACAAGCAAACTCTATTTACCAGACCTCATTCTCTCATTCGGACCCCGAGTAATTACTTTTAAATTGCAAAAACTGGGGAACATTAACAAACGGATGCAGCAATTTAGCTCCGCCTGAGGCTAGACAGCTTGTTTTCAAATGGAAATGAAGGTATTTTGCCATTGTCCACTGCTGTATTGTGGTGTTATGGTTTGAGGCCTTTTTTTTTTCCCTCTCCCCCCGCGTGCATGATAAAAGCGCCGGTGTTTACCAGGCCCATTGTTGCGGACGACTGCTCAGAGCGAGGATAATTCTGGCTTAATACTAACGCTGTCGGAGGAGAGCGTGGCTCCTTCTGCTCAGAAAGACAGACACGTCGCCTCGGCAAACACTTCAGCGATATCTGAGGTGTGACAGCACAAACAGAGCAGAAAAAAAGCAGCTCCTTTCCTCCCCGGCGAAGAGGGGAGCATTTTCCCCATGTCAGGGTCACAACACTTCAATAGCAGCCATGATTATCATGATCAGCTCTAATGAGGGGGCTTCAGGGGTGAACGCCTCTCGCTCCTTTTCCTTTAACACAGCCTGTTATTACCACTTTTTGTTCCTTCTCTCTGACTCACACTCCAGGCCCGTCTTGTAACGTGTAATTCTCTCCCCAATAGCGGGCCTGTCATCCTGCCCCTGTCACCGACCTGACAAGGCTGACGAAGGCGCCCAAAAATCGCAGGGAGCACAAAGGAGAGGCGGCCGGGTCTCCATTATGGCCTCGCTGGGGTCGCTGCACGGCTGATGAGGTCTGGAACAATCTCGGGAAACGTGTCAAGGGCGCCGACTCATTGTCACAGCGGGGTTTGGTCAGGCCGAGAAAATAAGAAAAAATGGAGCTGCTGTTTGATCAAGGTGCCTGAAATTGTGATATTTCAGCTAAAGATGAGAGTAGAGCAACGGTTCCAACCGCATTTTAACAAAACGCTGCAAACATTAAAGTTTCTAACCTTTTTAATTTACAAAACTACAAAAAATTCTTCAGAGAAAAGAAACGAATGAAGCACAAAAGCAAAGAGACGACGCTGCATGTTTTCCTTCCACTCAACTTTCAACAAAGATCAAAGAATAACCAGCTTTTAAAGCACTTTTTTTCCTCTACCCATCCTCCCTAAATTGTTTGGCCATAAAATGACATGTATTATGATTTGATTTGAATATTTATTCAACAATCTCTCTCTGCTTTTTCTCATAGTAGCTTCATCTGGTCTGTTCCTGTTTGGTTGTGACTCCATCCAGGAGAGAAATATCAGCTGTGCTGCTGCCATCAACACCTTTGTTTATAGATGTTGGAGATTGGCCTGTTTTTTCAGTGTAGTCCTGTTTCTCTGACTGTGACTGGCTGGATGTGCTCTCTTCATCCTCTGACATGGGAGCTGCTCGAGAGCTCGTCTGCCTGGCTGTTTGTTTCCTGGATGTGTCCGCTTCACTGGAAAAAGTGTAGCACAGAGTTGTTCATTCAAGCTAATAACTACCATTGAATACAATGTAAAATAATTGACTTGGTTGTGAAAGTCTATTTTTTTGCATTCTGAGGTGTCAATTTTGATTCAGACTGAATTAATAACAATTCTGAAGGGAAGAAAGCAAATATTTTGGTTCCTCTCAAAACGTTATTGAGTCAGTCACGTGAGAAGAAGTTGGGGAGAAGTGCTTGGAGAGCTTCGTCCATTTTGGCATGGGGAAGAAGGAATGATTAACGTCCTAGCACGTCATCAAAGAATAAACCTGCGGTAAGTACTAAACTAAGCTGATGTAAGCGTGTCTTAACAAGCCTACAATTTTATTAATGCGGTTAGCTTGGCTACACGGTGAACTTCACTAGCTTAACCCATGTAAAGCCATGTTAGCAATTAGTTAGTCTAGTGCAGGGGTCGGCAACCCGCGGCTCTGGAGCCGCATGCGGCTCTTTCATTCTTATACTGCGCCTCTGAGTGGCTTGGGAAAATAAATTACTAAAAAAAAAACTAAGTATTTAATTTAAGTCGGTGTTTCCCGCAGCACTATCTTGGCGAGGCGGTAGCGTGAGTTTGGCGAGGCCTCGCCGAACTCACGCTACCGCCTCGCCAACGTTCCAAAAGAAAAAGAAAAAAAAAACCCAAACCCCCGAAGTTTTAATTCATTGCCAGGCCCAGACATTAAAACAGAATCGGTCTCCGCCAGTCACGTGACATGTGTTGCTAAGACGCCATTTTAGGTGGAAAAGGCGTAGTGTACCGCGCCCGAGTTAAACAGATGAGTAATTTTCTTTGGCCCCGTCCACACGAAGTCAAAACGAACACGAAACGCTGATATTTTCCAAAACGTTTGCCGTAAAGACGGAGACGTAAAATAAATGTGAGCGTCCACACGAATGCATGAAAACGCTGCAAAATGTATGCCAGGCCTGTAAGTGGCGCTGTGGTGCCAAAGCAAAAATAGGCGACGAAATGTTGGGCATGCGCACTAATATTTATACATGGTTGCCCTGCGGGTCCATTTTCATGGTTCAGTCAAATTCAGGTGATGAACTATGTCGTCTATATTGCTCTGTTCTTCCTGGAGATATTCCAGAAGAAGAAGATTCTGTTGTAAGCCCGACAGCAGGGTGAGTAGCATTAGCAGCAACGGCGCCATTGTTGTTGTGATACTGGTCGCGCATGCGTGTTTAGAGGCGACGCTATGACGCATGCGTGTAAAAAAAAAAATGCGGTTAGAGCGTAAAGATGGAAACGCCAAAACGGCGTTTCAGAATCTTCCCACTCTGAAGGCTGAATAAAAAAAGATCGTTTACAGACCCCCGAAACGCCGGCTTCGTGTGGATGAGAGGATGGTTTGGTGAAAAATTTGTGCGTTTAGGCCAGGGAACGTCTTCGTGTGGACGGGGCCTTTGATCATCCGAGGAGACGTGTGGGGTGGGGGTGGGGGTGACGTGACGTGACGTCTTCGTCGTCATCATCATCGGTGAACTATATCTAAAAAGGTAAGTAGTTAATTAAAACTGATAATAGAAAATTAATATCTGCCTCGTGTGCTCTGACAAATTAAGATAGGATTTAGTTTTATGTATTTAATTTGACCCCCCCCACCCCGCTCGACAGTTATCCACTCAAAACTGGTTCCGGCCGACACCTCACCGCCTCGCCTAAGCTAATTCCTGCGGGAAACACTAAGTTCATTTTATTTTTGTTAGTTCTTTAATATTTTAGTCATAAATTGGAAGATTATTGTGATCTTGACATATTAGAATTAATATGTTATTGTTTTTTCGTCGCTCAAAATACACATCATACTCGCATTTGAAAGAGACATTCAGACATTTTGTTATTTTTTCAAGAATTCAAAATGTGTTCATTAGATAAAATTTTATTTTCTCTGTAGCACTTTGTTGATTTCTACGGAAGAGGATTAGGGCCACTGGAAAAAAAAAAAAAAAAAGTTAACTGATTTTTTTTTATTTTATTTCAGTATAGTATGGGAAAAAAAGTCAGAATGTCAGAATTCTGACTTTAGCAGTGGGAGGTTTGTGCATAACCACACACAACAGTCTTTGGACTGTGTGAGGAAACCCAAGAGAAGAGAACCCACTGCTGAACAGGGAGAAGGTGCTAACTCCATACAAAAAGGCTCCAGCGTAGAGATCCAAACCTACGTAACAGGATTAGGGCCACTGGGAAAAAAAAAAAATAATTAACTGATTTTTAAATTTTATTTCAGTTTAACATGGGAACAAATTCAGAATTCTGACTTTAATCTCAGAATTCTGACTTTTTTCTCAGAATTCTGACTTTTTTCTCAGAATTCTGACTTTAATCTCAGAATTCTGACTTTTTGATTCTGACCATGTTAAACTGAAATAAAATTTAAAAATCAGTTTACTTTTTTTTTTTTTTTCAGTGGCCCTAATCCTCTTCCGTAGATTTCATAAGCAACCCACTTTTGTTGTTTATACAAAGTATAAAGGTAAGAAAAAACAATATAAACAGATGTACTAGAATGGCTTTACATTTTCACTGCTTTCAATTAGTCTGCCATGGATTCAATATTGACCAGGCACACACTGTAAAAGCACTGTTTATGGTAGAGCTGGGAATTAAGTTGCTAGACTAATCTACACATCGCATAATAACCATTTTCATTGTCCCTAAAGGGTGCTGATGAACATTTCAGAAGGGAGTGTATCCTCAAAGCTCTCATCATCTACCTGGGAGAACGTGTTGAGGACCTTATAAAGGAATACATGGTATGTCCAGATATTTTCTGTCACAATGATGATTCAACTTTATTCCTCACGGGAGACCACCTATGCCATTAAATAGGGATGCACGATATAATCGGCCCCCTATCGGTATCGGCCTTAAAACTGAATATCGGACATCGGCCACCCCACGGATATTTAACCCGATATTTGATCAGCTTTTGAGTTTATAAACTCTAAAAAAAATAAAAATAAAATACTACTTCTTCTTCTTCCTCAAAAACGTCTTTTTTACAGACTTAAAAACTTCTAAAGACGAGGAAAAAAATATTGATCCATTAAAATATCCCAATATCTTCATATGCTGATATATTGCCATTTAAAAACACCATATCAATCTCTTTTACTAATGAAATATTGCTATATGTCATCGTTATGCTACGAAATCCCCAGAAAATTCACGAAATGTTGCCATATTTTTATATGTTGATATATTGACGCGGTATCGATCTATTTTACAACAAAATCTCACAAGAATTTGCAAAATATCACGAGAGTTTGTAACAGAACGAGGAAATTTCATGAGATTTTGAAAGTAAAATGGATCGATACCGCGTTTTTAAAAATCTATTTGATATCAGCATATGAAAATTATTTGAGTATATTATTTTTCAAAGTTTCAGAAATGGATAACAAAACTGCTATTTTCAATGACTACTTTGTCCAGCTTTAACATCGGTATCGATATTGGTTATCGGCAACATGAGTTTTAAAATATCGGCATATCGGATATCGGCCAAAATCCAAATATCGTGCATCCCTACCATTAAACAGTATATAGTGATTAATGGGGTGTGCCACACTGCAGTTGTTCAGTTGCATATTTCGTATATTTTGCCTCAGGTCTCCCAGAAAGATCAAGCCGAGCAGGAGCTGGAGAGGACCATCATGGCAGTCTTCGTCTTCAGAGAGAATTCAAGCCTTCTACAGCAGCCCGAAGACGTTGGGATTGTCATTGATGGTGTGGAAGTCCTCAATGAGCGTCCTTCTGTTGCAGCCGGAGTGGCAATGCTCTTTGGACTTTGCTATGCTCTTAACATGAAGTATCCACAGGGTTTCAGGTTCACCTTTGAGGCCCTTCAGAAGATCCTGATGGAGCTTGGTTCCAACAAGATGACTTCCAAGATTCGCAAACTCAGTGGTGAACTCAAAACTGCACAGTAGTGTATATTTGTGTGTGCTCAATGTGTGCATGTAGTTGCCACTGGCATCTATTTAAGAGGTAGACCACCTCACAGCACTTTGTTATACAGGCTCACGGGGTCACTTTCATGGAGTGCTTTTGTTGGAATTTTAGTTCTTTCATGATGTTTAGAGATGCAACATTCCTTCAAGTTCAGATGTGTTTGAACAGTTCAACAGTGGATGCTTTCTGTCCATTTAATTTTGCTTGATAAGCCATATTTTCTTTATTTAATTGCTCTGATGTAGAGCAACAATGACATGTTTATATTTTTGTCTGAACATGCAACTTTTTTTTGGTCCTTTTTTACTTGAGGAATAAATGGCTTAGAAAAAAACTAATGCTGTAGTGTGTTAAGTGTGATGTGAGTGATGCAAATTGTTTATGAAACCATGTTTATAAAATATGAAAGAAAAAAAAAGACTTTCATGGTGCCAATGAATTAACTGGTGTTAATGCCTGAATATTAGTTTGGTGCAAGGTATACATATTTGATGGGTTCAATTTTAATATATTAATTTGGTTCCAAAACTAAAATGTAAATAATTTAACTTGGATAAAGGTGAAGAATTAATATTGGGTCAAGTAAAGTAATATGGTTGGAGTCAATATTAAATAGTCATGTTGTACCAAACCACTTTATTTAGATTCTGTGAAGTCAAATATATTAGATGCAACAAATGGTAATCAATTTTTTTAATTTAAGCTGGGCCACACTTTTTCCAGTGTTGAGAAGCTTGTTGACAAGTTCCTTTTGTATCTCTGATTATTTCTGTATCTCTGCTTCTGTCTCCTTGAACCCCAGTCGGCCTCAGCAGATGGCCGCTCACACTGAGTCTGGTTCTGCTGGAGGTTTCCTCCTGTTAAAAGGGAGTTTTTCCTCTCCACTGTCACTACAAGCATGCTTAGTGTGAGGGATTGCTGAAAAGTCAATGAGTCGATGCAATCAGCTGGTTTTCCTTAGCAAACTTTTAATCAGTTTGACTGTATGATGAGGTTGAATTGTAAAGTTGTTGGCGCTATATAAATAAACTGAATTAAATTGAACATGTTAAAGAAGAAGGATTGAGAGTTTAATCAAACTCAGAGTCAAACACCAATTAGCACATTTGAATTGACATCTGTTAGTTAGTTCACGGCTTGGATTTCATATCTGAAATTTCAGATATTAAACCAAACATTTCAAGGTTAACATAAATGAAAGAGACTCTCAGCAATAATAGAAAAAAAAAGAAACATCCGGAACTTCTCAGAAGGAAAACGTCTGATTCTGCGTTCGGGTTTCAAGCGTGACTCATCAAAGGCGTCACTTCAGACGACGGAGGCTTTCTGCTGCTGCATGCAGCAAACGACTCGACTTAACGACGCGTTTGATGACGAAGGTTTGCTGCAGAATGGCTGCAAAGAAGCTATTTCTATTCCTGCATTTTTGTCCCAAACATGACTTCAGAAACATTTCCTCGGCTGATGTGACAGAAACGTTGAACCCCTGAAGCTTCGGATTCAGTCCGAGGTTCGCTCTTTCTTACTGTCCAGGAAAAATAAATCACTTTTCATCTTCCCTGCTGTCTGTTTTATTAATGCCTTTCATGTAAGCAACAAGCAGAGCTGCATTCAGGAACGTCATCAACATTCTGTGAAAATTTCCTGTGCTGGGAATCGCAGACTTATTTCAACCAGGGTCAACGTCCGATTAAATAAATAAGTAAAAAAACTGCAAAGAAACAAGTTGGGGAGGGGAAACATTAAGTGGCAGATGAAACAGGCTCACTACTACTAACAGAGGAATTATTAGCAGTAACATTTGTTCACCTCTCCTGACATCACGCTACGTTTGGATGATTTAAAATGAAAAACATGCAGCCTTTCATTCAGCTGTTAGTCACCATATTATCTGAATGCTAATTTCTCGTTCAAGCCTTCCTTTCTTGTCTGATTACTACCTTTATCATTTTTATTAAAGGCTTTTTTTACAGGAAACTAATAGAAATGTTTTATTCTTATTTCTCATCTGGATAAATCCTCCATTTATCCAGAGCTTCTATGACGATTGTTATTCCCTGTCAGATGTTACGGCTGTCAAGGACTTTTCCTTTATCAGCCAATATGATTGAAAATATGTGGGGGAGGGGGGCTTATTCTGTTTGATTTTACTATAGGTGATCAGATTTGTTCAGATCTGTGTTTTTAAAGGAAAAGTCCGGTCAGCAAGGAATAATCAAGGGATCAGTATTTATACCTAAAACTAATACGTTTGCGGTGATTTAATGAATTTAGCGTTAATCAGTAAAAAAATAAAAATGGGTCTGGTCTGGGTGCGGCCATTTTTTCCCCAAATATAGTAACACCTCACTCCTGCCATCTTCCAGCAGTGACGTCACAGTGCGGTAAGCCTGGCGCCATTCTCCCCGCTTTACAAGCAAAATCAATGGGAACTACTAGACACATACTTAAAGTACTTTCAGAAGTTTGAATTCTGAATATGACTGGACTTTTCCTTTAAATCTCTTATTTAGAAGGAGGGATTTATCCCTCCATCTGACCAAGTTAAAGAGAAAAAGCTTGATTTTCTAAATGCATCATATGAAGAATCAGAATTAAGGTAGACATTTATTGTAGATCTTTAAAGAAACGGTTAAAATTGACCAAACCAGAAGGTGTGTGCAAAGGTGTAGCGGGTTTGTCCCAGAGTGAGTCTCTGTTCCACCATGTAGAAGGTTCAGGAAGATCAACATGATGCATACTCAGCAAAGCAGCTAAACAGGACAGAGAGCTGAAGAAGAGTGTCGTACCTCCATGGTCTGAGACTGGTGCATGGCTTTGATTGCATTCTGTGCCATGGCTCTGGTGGAAAACGTGACAAACGCACAACCTGTAAGGAGGGGGGGGAGGGATGGAAGGACAGTGGAAGGGAGGAGGGGGAAGGCAGAGGGCGGGAGGAAGAGGAGGAGGAAGACAAGAAAGAACAAAAACAAGACAAAGGGTTGGACACGTCGTCGTTATAAAAAGAAAAACAGATTGATACAGAGAACATCTCACAGGTGGACAACATCGTTTTCAGTGGCTGGAAAAACGAGCATCATGACATCACATCCTGTCCCCCCCCCTCCCAACAGGCTGGCCCTCCTCAGCCCCTGTCTACTCCTAGCCTCTCCTGAAATAATAAGCTCCCTGAGCCAACATTTTCTCTTCTGTTTGACGGGGACGGAAGCTGCAGCAGCGGCGGGATGCAGCGACAGAGCTGCAGGGAATCTCATCAATTCAATCCTCTTATAGATGAGCGGAGGAAGGAGACGGGAGGAGGTGTGGCCTTCCTCCTCCGTGATCATGGCGCGCTTTAGCCAATCAAGACGTCCGACTGCAGGGCGGCGTGTTTTCTGGCTGGTTAGGGAGCCGTTACAGGAGATAATGTGAGCAGTGCTTCAGAAACACCCCAGGCTAATAACATGCTAACACATTCAGTGGGGTGTGTTAGCGCAACCAGGCCTGAAACCATCACACACACACACTGGGTTCAGGCCCTGCCTTAGCTTCTGAGGATCCAGACCAGAACCAGGTAGACTCTCCCCTCAGGATAAAAGGACAGATGTGATCCATGTCCTCCTCCATCAGAACTGCACAGCAGCAGAACTCTTCCTGTTTTACAAACAGTGTGAAGGTTTTTGGTATGATGCTCTCTGAAGTATTTTTGTTTGTATTTCGGGTGCTTTTATTGGATCAGATCTTTACAGCCAACAGCTTCTTACAAAGAACCAATCAAAACGTGAGGCTGCAGTGAATTGTCCGACGGAGGATCGTTAGAAGGTAAAGATCCAGGTCTTCTGCTGGAGGCTACTGCTCTCTGCAACCTATAAGCAGCCATCTTTGTCAGGTCTTTTACTCCAAGATTTAACTCAATCTAGCTTGTCTGTTCATGCTATAGAAATGACCCCCACAGCATCAGGCTGCCACCTCCGTGTATCCCCATGGCAACATGCTAATCCACATAGTTTATTGAGTGGAACAAACTGCTCATTTTGGTTTCCTCCTCTCAAATGTTTTGTCTTTAAACTGGATTAATTCCAGCTGATTTTAAACCCTGAAAACTCCCTTATTAACGGTTGAATGGTTGGACTTGATTATGACGCCCCAAAATGTAATCATATTTCAGGGATTTTTTTTTAACGGTTTTACTAAAACTGAAAAATGGATGCAATAAAGACGGAGAATGAATGTGTGTGAAATCAGAAGTCTGCTTTTGTCTGTTTTTAATTTAACCTTTTTCTCTTTTAGAGTTTCATCCTGTAACCTCTCCCCCGCCAGCTGTGAACATCTGCCTCAGTCGCCTCTCTCGGCGGATATTTCTCTCCTCAGACTTCCGAACTGTCCTTGATTCGCTAGTCTTTTCTTCCATTTCACATCCTTCCGACTGGATTGTCAGAGTTTATCACACTTGTGCTGAGCTCCTTTAAACGTTGGAGTGCAGTAAGATGAGAGGCCTGAAGGTTATTGGATTCTGCAGTACCGACCCAGTAAATGCAGCAAAATGCAAGGTTGTTTGAAAAGAGGTCATTCTATCAAACCATTCAGGGGCTGCCTGTTTTTTAGACATGCATCATTTAACAGCTTCTCTTCAAGGAGGCAGCAGAGTTCTGCAGATTTAGGTTAGGTCTCCAGGCTAGCTCTGAGGGTCGAAGCATGAGAGGCAGACACATTTTGGGGAAGAGGCAATAATTCAGACCGTTAATCATCGAATATGGCCTGAGATCATATTGTCCTGAGACAGGGAGCTGATCAAAAACTCAGCCGACTCACAGCAGTAATTAAGCAAGGAGATCCTTGAAGGCAGTTTCTGACGTCCATTAGTCCGGAGGTCCAGTTCTAAGGCTTTGGGCCAAAACAGAACCACAGTCAGAACCACCATCCACCACTGGAGAAAACAAGGACCAGTTGCGAACCTTCTAGAACTACTCAAAGAAAGATCCAGAACATTTAAAGCCCTGCAGGCCTCACTACCTCACTTAAGGTCAAAGGTCGTGATTCAACAACAGGGAAAAAATATGGCTACAGCTCTGACCCAGACCCAAGGTCTCTCTCACTTTCACCAAAGATATGACCTTCCTGCAAGGTTGGAAGTTCCGGAACAACAGGAGTGAAGCTAAGAGAACACAACCAGATCTTTATCCAAACACGGTGGTGGTAGAATGGTGGGTTTGCTGCTTCTGGACCTGGAAGACCTGCTGAAACCGTTGGAACCATCATCATTCTATTTAAAGGAGCTATCAGTGAAATGTCAGCGCTAGGTGGCGCTGTGGTTCACTGTAGACCAAAACAAGATGCGCGACAAGCGATGTTGTGTGATGTCACACCTAAAGGGCTGTGTGAAACTCCCGCAGCAGTGTGTCGCAGTTAGCTTGTAGCAGGTATTTTGGTTTTATGTCCAATTTTGAAGCTCGGCTGTGCAATGTTATTCCACGCTACGACGCAAGAGGGAAAATAACAAGCTAGTTAGGACTGTGGGTGTCAATGTGTCGGTTTGACAAGATTGCTCGCTGTCCACAACCCCTCATCCAACAACAGATGACAAACAGTTCACCAGTGAGTGTTCCCCAAAGACTGGCCGTGGCGCTGCGTGTTTTGGCTTCATGTGCAAACCACTAGACCGTTGCACAGCGCTACAAAATAGCACCCTGTACGGTGTCTGGGACAGTTTCTGAGGTGTGCAGGCGTTCTGAATGGCACAACAGCCAGAGGCTGTTTCTCAATATGTGTACTTGTGGGTTCTCATGTGCTTGTGTACTCGTGAAACGTCATCAGCTTCAGCCCTAGTACTGTTACAATTCACAAGAACAAGACCAAGAACAGATAAAGTCCCCGGATGTTGTTCTCGCCCCTCCCTCTTTACCCATAATGCATCAGAGCAGACTTGTCCGTTCTTGAGATTGACAGCTGTCCCAGCATGCACTGCAGCAGCAGCTTCCAGGTGAGAGCTCACAGAGCTCAGAGTATTAAGTTAAAAGTTCTCTTTTCTGTTGCCGTTGTTCAATAAAAGTACCTTTAAAGATTATTTGAGGCAAGAACATTATACTTTTAAGCGTCACAATATGGCCAATTTACTGATTTAATGCGTAATTTAACAAAACATTTCCGAAGTTGAGAGGACCGCGGCAACCAGCGGACCTCTGAGGCTAATGGCAGCCAGGGCTAACGTTAGCCCGTCTGCAGCAGCCCTCTCTCTGCATAGCCGTATGTGAAGTACCGCTGGCTCTGATGGCGATTTTTTTTTTGGTTTTATTTGGCAAAATGTTAATTTGATTTGTGTTTATCTGACTGTGTTCATTATTATTCCCCCACTAAATGAAAAAAGTCAGAATTTATTATTATCTAGAGGCTATTCATAACAGGAGGTGAAATGCAGCTTCAGGCGAGCCGAGCGTGTGGTGATGTCATCAGTACGCTTCCGTTCCTATTGACCCATATCATGGGTCAATAGGGGAGCACCCATGCTGCGTGCTCCCGTTCTCCCAGAGTCCACACTTTCCTGTGTTCTTGTCAAGAACATACTTGGCGAGGACACGAGTCTGTACTTGCGTTCTTCTGAATTAAGAAATGACCAAAGTTTATGCCATTAGGTATCAAACAGCATAGCGTAGGGTGGATGTAGAATTGTCCAATCAGAGGCCTCCTGTCTGCATCTACAATTTTAGGGAGGTGCACCAGAGTGTCTGGGAAGGGATGGGGGCATATCTGCGTTAACTGCGACACACAAAGACGACCTGGTTTCAGAGCATAAACCAGGCTAAAGAAGATACCTTCAGGTCTTCATATCACTTTCCTCCCAATACCTGAATGAATTATGGGATGGAACATCAGGTTCTGGAGGGTCAGGGATCAGGTTGCCTTTCCCTCATTACCTCAAATCACCTTTTAAGAACTGCTCTGACATTAACATCACTTTGATGACAGGAAACTGCTGATATTCTGATGGTTCCTCACCGTCTTTATCCTCCTGAAGCTGGATTCATTCACTGCCTGGGTATGTAGTAAAGCATATGCTAACTTCCTGACTGCTAGGCGTGTTTCTGCAGAGATGGGACATGGCTTGATCGCTAAAAATACCTCGTGGGCCGCATTCTGTCGTCAGCGGAGAACCGCACAGTCCTTTAATGAAAGTAGGGTAGCTCCCCAGGCCCAGCCATCCACTGGTGGTGTGATCCATATTTTATTAATAGCCTAGCGTTCGTCTGATTGATACTGTAGCTTTAAAGTGAGTTCTGCAGCACAGCTAGGTGGGACTGGGGGCCGCTGAGAGCTACCAGCACACAAATCCTTCAAGACCTATTTATTTTCAACCTGATTAGAGGCGTTTATAGACCAGCCAGGTTTTGTCTGAGACTTGTGTCAGCTGCTAAGTGGCTTATATCAGCTCTACAGAAACCAGGATTCGGCCATCAGGTTTGAAATATTTATGAGGACAAAAGAGAGGAGCTGAAAAGGGATGGAAGACAGAAGCAAGGAAAGGGAGAGAAGGAAGCCGAGGAGGGATGTCTGAGAAAAAGACAAATTGATTCAATAGTGAATTCTGGGACAGCCAGTGTGAATTTATAGAAGGGTGGTGCCGTTAGTTTCAGCCAAAAACGGATCTGTTGTTAAAACAACCTTGAGGAGACAGAAAGAAAAAAGCCACATTCAGAATAAAAGGGACTTGAGTCGATGGTAAAACATTCGAAACGTTCAACAAGCACAGAAGAAAGCATGTGACCGACAGCTGGACATGGATCCTGTGACAGCGACAGCTCGGGGGACGAGGGGAGAGTTTTACCTCCTCAGCACACGGGGCCACAGAGGGGGAGGAGAGGGAGGGGCATGGCTGAGATCAGGTGGGAGGAAATGCTTATGGGATGGAGTGATCAATGAGGGAAACACTTCTTGTTTCTACGGTTTCACTGGAACGCCTGTTCGCTGGAACGCCGGTCCCTTTAAATGGAAAAATACACCTGTGAGCCTCAGATTCGCTTCTGTGGAGGCCAGCTGTGAACAAGTGGCTGGATCCTTCCTACCATTGCCTGAGCGGGGGGCGGGGGTGGGGTGGGGTTGCAAACATGCCTTATCGTCATCAGAGGGAATATTAAAGCAGAGATGAGTTAAGATGACATCCTGCAACCAGACAGTGCCACATCTCCACCCTTAGAGACGACTCTACCCTCCAGGGCATTACTGACCGATTAATGCATACGCTCTACGGTTTTTAGCCCTTTTCAGGCCGATTTTCCAGTCGTGAGAGAATTTTTTTACTTTTTACCTACTGATAACAGCAAATAAAGCTGCCATTGTTCCAGGCAAAGTAAGGAAAGGGTAGTTCCGCCCAACGCGCATCAGGCCCACTTTTTGACCGTGCAGCTACAGCAGCAAAGATCCGTCAACCTTGCATCAGAGCTAAACTTGTACAAGCATCAAAAATGAATCAGCACTCCTGCCGCTTGCGTTCTGAACGTAGCATCAGAGAGATCAATTAGAACCAGTTCAGACTGGATGAGCGATACGGACCAGCTCAGCTCAGCTGAAATATTAGGTACCGCCCGAGTGATTAGACATGTTGTTAACGAGACAGGTGGTGTTTTTGAATCTACCCTGCAGCACTTCCTCACAGCGCCACATGTCCCAAATAAAATGGTGGAGGAAGCTCCTTCTGACGTTCAGATTAGAGTTTGAGATGTTGTCACACTGGAAGTCTTGATCTGATTTCTTTAGGTTTTATTGTTCTGCAGCTTTGGTCCAGCGAAGCCTTCCTCACAGAATCACAGAATCCTTCCAGAAAGTAAAGGTCTGATGACTGGAGCCTGAATAATAACCCTAACAGCATCTGATTGTTTATTTATTTAGAAAAACTACAAAAAAAATGTGTGTTAGTGTTTTAAACTGGAACAGTTCAACATTATTTTGGAGTATTGGTTTGATTTATGTAAAAAATAATGATGAAATTCACTTTTCTACTTCAAAACAACAACAAAACAATCTGTTTTCCTAGAATGCAGACAAAAAAAAGGTTGATGATGAGCTGGACATTGAAAGTGTCTGAGGGTGGGAGTGAAGAGCTTCATACTGACTTCCAGTGGGGTTCAACTGGAAGGGGAACAATGAGGATGGCAGTGGGAGGGTCGGGGGGAGAGGGGGGAAGGAAGGGGTGAGGGACGAGGTGGAGAAAGTAAGGAGAGAAAAAAAGAAAGTGGTGGGGAAAAGAGATACCCAGCGAGACAAGGAAGCAGCAAATGTGTGAGAGCGAGCAGGAGAGACGTGGCTCCAGTTCTGCAGCGGGTCGGAAACCGGATCTGAGACAATGTTCCTGTGAAGGTGGGCGCCAGGTCACAGCGCTGCATATGTTGGTCAGCCATCACTTCCTGTTCTACGGGTTTATTGGCTTAAAAGATATTTGTCCAGAGATACAAACCAGTAAAAAAAAAAAAAATTGCAATAATCGCATCTGACCAGTAGGAGGCAGCAAAGTTAGCATGAACTAAATGCAGAAACTGGAGGGGAAAAAAAAGAGGAAAAAGACTAAAAACAGTGAAAAGGTTCTTTTTTATATCAGCACAGGAAAAAGAATATGAAGAAAACGGATTAGGCTCATTCAAGGGTTCTGGTTCTGTTCTTTTTTTTAATTTAATCAGTGTTAAAGGGTTAAATCTGCTTCACTGAGGATCATTTCCAGCAGACATCCTCAGGTTTTTACTGTGATTTTTTCATGTTCGTTCCTCTGGGTTCTGCAGCTCGTTTCAACAACGAAGCAGGGGTTCCATAAAAGTTAACAAACAATCCAATTGACTTTGTTTTTAAGTTTGAAGATGTTTTGCTTCGCATGTAGGGACTTCAAAATGTCAGCAATAGCGTTGAGTTCCAGGCTTTATAGAGTGGACCAAAAACAAAGCCTTGTTTTGGCTTAGAAAACATCTAAATTGCACCTGACAAACGGGTCAGTCCCTTTGGAATGGGGGTCATTTTGTTTCTTTGGCAACATTCACACCGCAGCCTGAAGTGAACCAGATCCGATTTTTTTTGCCCGTATGCGACCTGGATCCGATCTTTTCATGGAAGATCCGACTTTTTCCAATGCGACCCAGGCCACTTGCTATGTGGTCCTGAATCCGATACGAATCTGATCTTTTCAAATGCGACCTTTGTCTGAACGGCCAGGTCGCATTCATCCGACCTGAACGCCATTAGTAACCGACATAGGTCACTATTATGCGTACGGAGAAGCGACAAGAAAAACAACAGCCATGGCAGACGATGATGCGGAGAGCAGTAGTTATGTTTAAACATATTGAAAAGATTGAGTTTTTAATGGTTGGAAAAGGCCGCTAGATGCTTACTTCCGGAAAAAAAGAGCATGCTGGCCTGTGACGTCATTGCGTCCTCTACTGCGCATGCGGGACACTCGCGTTGTATGACTACAGTTCCCACAGGATATCACATACAAGTCGCATATATTTGGAATTATGAACGGCAACGCGAAAAAATCAGATCTCACAAAAAAATCGGAATTGAGCATCAAGGCCTGCAGTGTGAATGTAGCCTTTGTTAGCCTGCACCCGAGACCTGTCTATGTCTCTGAAAGGGGGGCCGTTAAAGGGAATTGTTGGCCTAGCTGAATAGGCGAGGTCTTCTGTTCCCCTGTAAAGGGGTTGGGATTGATAGCGGGAAGGGATCAACTCAATCACTGAATTGTCCACCCGTTCTGTTGGATGGCTTCCTTCACACCCCTCTCAAACCACCTATCTTCTTTGTCCAAAATGTGAACATTCTGGTCCTCAAAAGAATGTCCTTTTTTGGGGGGGGGGGGAACTAAAAAAGCTTCCTAGGTGGGAAGCGAAATGTCTTCAAACTCAAAAGAAAAGACCAGTGGATTTTTTTTTTTACTTTTCTGGAATGAACCAATCGTTCTCACTGATGTGTTTGTCTCTTCCATAAAGAGCAGAGCTGTGGTGTGAATGCCTCTCAGCCTCCACCAGAGACGAGGGTCTCTGCAGCTCCTCCCCAGTAATAATTAAGTCTGAAAGGATAAAATTCACCCGATTATTTAAAATTTCCTTACTTTTTTCTTCCTCAGCCAGTGAAGTGCAAGTATATCTTGCACTTTAATCAGAAAGCATCTGGATGTTTCTACTTTGTTTTATGTAAACAACATTAAGTAATGAATCTGTAATCCGCACTCAGATCTACTGGAAACAAGGCTTTGGTCCTGTCATGAAGGACTGAAGACAATAGACTGGGGATGCATGCTTGGCAATATGGCAGAGTTAGTGTTACTTTACAAATAAGGAGACACAGAGAAGACTATGGTCCTCCTTTTCTCTGATCATTGCTTTCTTAGTCCAGCGGTTCATTCTAGACGGACCTCATTGTCTTAGGATGTTTGATTGATCAGAGCTCTGGGAAACCTTCAAGTGTTATAGAAATATTTAGTTTGTGTATTTTATCCCTAACCGTCCAGCTGTGGGGAAAACTGTCCTGTTTAACTCCTCCTATACGGAACAGTGAGCAACTAGCAGCTCCCACGGAGCATCCAGGGGTTAAAGGTCATTTCTAGGGCAACCAGAGGGGCCGCTCTGGTTCTAAAGACTTCATTCACACTGGGATCCTGAAGTGTTCTGCTGGTTTAGAGCATCTAGTTAATGAAGATGGTTGTGGATGCCCAGTTGGAGCTTCTGCACTTCTGGTTTCAGGCTAAGGTTTTTTTGTCCTTCATGTGGATTTTCTCCTGGTTAAATCTGCCATTAGATGTTATTTAGGATGCATGATGGATCTAAAGTCAATTAGAGGCGTAGAGAAGAGAGGAATTATTCTGATGGATCGGTCAGAGATGGTCATTACCATCATTTATTCCTCAGATGTTCAACAATAACAGATGAAAAAAATCAAAGTTTATGCTTAAAATTAAACATGTCTAGTCAAATTTCAGACTGTGGTAATCTGGATCAGATTAATTTTAGGGCTGAATGAAGCTGTAAGTAGGGATGTCATTAATCAACCTTCCAATCCCGGTCTCCATTGTCTCAGAGCCGGTTTTCACTTCCTCTCACCAACCAGCTGCAGCTGCTGGAGGACGTTCAGCCAGTTTCTGACTGCAGGAGGAGCAAAATCTGTGGATGGGAGCGAGTCAGAGCGGCGGGTACCTCTGCTGAGCCCGTCGGGCCCCCGGAGGATCCGGCACTCCTCGATCTGTCCGAACGCAGAGAACATGACCCGGATGTCGTTCTCGTTGCACTTCTTGGAAACCATGCCGATGAACAGCTTCCTGTCTTCCACAGCTGGAAGGAGAAGAGCAGAGACATGGATTAGGACACGATGTGGGTTAGTGGACAAGTTAAAGGAGGGGGGGTTAAAAAAACTGCCACTGTATCCAGGGGCGGATTTAGGAAATGTGGGGCCCTAGGCAAAGACAGGCAGGGGGCCCTCTGAATTGAGAAGAAAAAAACATAAAACATCCCTATTATAGAGATGCAGAAGTTTTAATAGAATAGACATCCATTATTAGTTCTAGGTTTTATCCCTCTCTTCTTATTGTTTTCCTCTCTATGTTTTGTACTCAGCTGACTTTTCATGCTGTCTGAAAAGGAATGAAAGATTTTTTCCAAGCACTAAGCTCACTTAGCTGATTGTTTTTCCAAAAAGGCGACGGCAAAAGTAAATAACCCAGTCCTTCTTTTCACTGCAGACAAGCCATGATCTGCTTCTCTGTTCTCCATTTTTCATTTGGATGAAATAATAGCTGCATGAATCATGACAGCAGACAAGATAGAGGAGAGCAGGAGGCGGGGTTACCAATCTACTTGCTCTGGAGAGCAGAGTTCGCTGCTTTTAGACATTGTCGCCAAAGTCTCCAATAGCAGAAAAAAGTTGCTAGATTTGGCGCTAGGCGCTTTTTCAAAATAAAAGTTCTAGAGGGGTCTGAAAAGCCGCTAAATAAAGCGACTAAAGCGCTAAGTTGGCAACACTGCTCTTCGCATCGTTTGTTTTCAAATGGTTTGCTGCTGTCTGTTTGGACCTTTCTGAACATGTGCAGCAAATGGACTGATCCAATATGGTGGACACTGAAGGGGGGGCTGAGACACACTTAATATTATAAGCGTTCTGATGGCATTTTAGCAAAAGGAATAGTTGTATTAACTATACATGTAAAAAGAGTTTTATGGGGCCCCCAGGAACTTGGGGCCAGAGGCAACTGCCTAGTATTGCCTAATGGTGAATCCCCCCCAACTGTATCATCTGTTACAGTAGCAGCTTTTTGCTGCATCTTCATCTCCAACGGCTGAAACAGTGACGCATTTACTCTATGTAAACCTGACAGTAACCCGTTAGAACCAGGTCAGAACTCAGAACAAATAAAAGTGCTTGAAACCAAATTTGAGAAATAAACAAGAGAAACAGACTTCCTGTGCATCACCCAGTCCCTCCTCTTCGTCTTGAACCCCCCCCCCCCGGTGCTGCCCGGTAGCGGGGCATCAGGGCTCAGCGTCCACGCCTTCATACAGCATTCAGCGTAAGGTTAATCCAATTCATTTTTAATGAGGAAACTGTCAGCTCTTTCCGCGAGGCCGAGCAGATAAGCGCTCCGTTGCTCTCTGGGAAATCAATAGTGCACTTGTTTATTTTGCTGTTTGAATCGTTTGTGTGTTTAAGGAAAAAAAAACAAACAAAAAAAACAGAAGCAACAACAAACCGCCGGGATTGGCTGTCGAGATAAGAGGCGCTTCAAAAGGCTCTAACTGCTCCGTAGGCAGCGTGTTGGTGTGTGTGCTCATCACTCCAGAGGTGATTAGCACGAGTCTAACAGCAGCGTAATTAATTTACTCTGCGTCGATAGAGAGGAAGGAGAGCAGATATCCTCACAACTGGCTGTTTCTGTTTTCGGTGGGAGGCGTGCCGGCAGGCGGCGAGGCGATAAGGACCCATGAAGACCCAGGGAGCGTTGCATTGTGGGATACAGCAGAGGAACGGGCTGGTTTGAACACATCAAGGGACTAAACTAGAACCACCAAACCTTTAGGGGGGGAAAAGAAAAAAAAAGTCTTTCTCCTCTTTCCCACGTCCTCCGCTGACTAAACTGATAAAGCTGGCGGCAGCCGTTCGTCACTCTGAAAGCAGATCTAACAGCGGGTTTATTAAAGGTCGTTACCGTTTAATGGATGGATACGTGTCCCTCGTCAGGCTCCATATTTCACCCTTCCAGCTGTGAGCCGGAGCGTCTTTATTGAGTTCCAGCGTCCTCGCCCCGACGGTTATGTCTTATAAAGTCACATTTGGCCATATTTCAGTGGAGCGGATGATGGCTTTTCTACGGTTTCCTTTTTTTTTGGGGTTTTTTCTGCAGAACATGGGGGATCCTGATGCCTCTCCTCCGCCAGATAAAAACTCATGTTAAGTTGTGCTGAGGCCCCCAGGATTAAAACGGCCCCCTTTTATTTCCAGTTATGATTTTACAGCATCTATTATCACGTTCTGCTCAATTACTCCGCTTTAAGGGTTATTTCATCAAAATTACAGAAGCTCCCATTTTCTGCTCTTACCCATGCAAATAAATCGGCTTTAATTTGCCAAAACTTCTGCTTTCTGTCACTGATATCTATATTCAGCCCCAATAAGTTAATAAGGGGTCTGCTGTTTATCCAACCAGAGTAATCATGCATCTGTTCTAGTAAAGTTTGCCCTTATTATTCTTTTAAACTCTGGGCACATTAAAATGAAAAATTCTCTGTCATTTCTGAGCAGCAGCAGGATACAGATCAGAAACACTAAATTCTGCATCTACAGCCTCTCTTACTATTATATGCAGAGAATATTCCTCTTTATATTTTGTAAGCGTTTAACCATCGACCTCTAAACTCACTGAGACGGTTTGTCCATAATATCAATGAGCAGACGGCTCAGAATCTCTGGCTCTGGGTCAATCTGCTTTGGTCCTGATGTAGAGATCAGCATCTGCTAGACTCCATGAAGATAAAGACCACAAAACGTAAGAGGAACCTTTTTAGGTAGGAACCATGTAGAACCTTCAGAACCAAACCAGGTGAGGCAGCATCTTCAGAACTGGAACAACCTGCTTGAAATTCCAAAAAAAGTTTTATTTTGGAATTTGTTTGTCCTTCTTGTGGATTTTCTCCTGGTTAAATCTGCCATTAGATGTTATTTAGGATGAAATATGGATCTAAAGTCAATTAGAGTTTGGACGTTTTTTTCGTCGTATTTCGTCGTATTTTTACGTCTTGCCTGGAGACAAGATATCCTTGCGCATGCGCATCTTACGCACCATTCACTAACATAGAATTTAACATACAATTAACCCTAACCCTGACCCTAACCCTAAGATACAAAACAGCAAGCAACCTAGTTAGAGACATCAAGAAGTGATTATTGCACTGTTTTTCCCAGTTTTACGTCCGTCCGCGGATCTGCTTTTCTCGTCTGTCTGCCTGCGCATGCGCAAAGATCTGTTTTTTCGAGGAAAAACGTCCAAAACGTACGAAATACTGTGCAGAACTTTTCGTACGATTTCATACGAACTGATAATGAGAATATGTTGCGAGGAATTATTCTGATGGATCGGTCAGAGATGGTCATTAGCATCATTTATCCCTCAGATGTTCAAAAATAACAGATAAAAAAAATTGTCTCCATTGATATAAAAGTTTCAGGCAGTTTATGTTTATAGAAAATGAAACAGGTTTAGTCAAATTTTAGATTCAGATTTAATGACTGTGGTAATCTGGATCAGATTAATTTTAGGGCTGAATGAAGCTGTAAGTAGGGATGCCATTAATCAACCTTTAGATCCCAGGAAGTCAGAAAGCAGACTGGAGATTGTTTCCAAGTTTGAAGACGTTACGCTTCCCATCCAGGAAGCTTTTTCAAGTAAAAATGTCAGAAATAGAGTTGAGTTTAAGGTTTTGTGGACCTAAAACAAACCCTTAGCAAAAAGTAGTATACTTGAAGTAAATTCTATTAAGAATACTTAAGTATAAGATTAAGTGTAGAAAGTAAATCGAACACGGTACTTTTTGTGTACTTGAAGTATTACTAAAGTAATACTTCTATGAACTAAATTCAAGTGCACTTGACTATCCTGTTGTTAAGTATATGAAATATAGTTTAGAATACGTAAACTCTAAGTGCACTGCTTGATTTTAAGTATGAAATTAGTGCACTTTAAGTATGCTTGAATAAACTACTTTTTGCTAAGGGAAGCCTTGTTTTGGCTTAGAAAACATGCGAATTGAAGCCAGGCTAAGCTAAAACAAGGCTTTGTTTTAGGTCGAATCCATAAAGCCAGGAACTCAACACTGTTTCTGATATTTTAAGTTGAAAAAGCTTCCTGGATGGGAAGAGTGGTCTAAATTATTGAGATAAAATGCATTTTTTTAGTTATTAACAGACAATGACAGACCCCTTCCCCAAAGGGAGCTCCTGCTAGCCCCAACAGGTGGGGCTAGCCTTAGCTACAGTACAGCTTCATGTTTCATTGAGCAAAAGACTCAATGGAGGAATCTTATCATTTATCACACCAAGTGTTCAAAGAGAACAATGTTGGAACAAAAAATGTCATTTTTAACCACTTTTCCCAAAATACGCATTGTTTTTATCAGTTAGCTGCTGTGCGAATAGCCTAGCTTATGATAATTTAAGCTAAAGCTATGTATGGTAGAGCAATAGCAGGAGGAGGGAAATAGATTTATGGCCACAGTCTAAATTTTATTTTCTAAATTTTTATCAGCTCTTTGCATTTAGAAGTCAACAAAAATTTTTCCTTTTTTCTTAAATATGAAATATATTTCAATCTATTTCATAAATATTATTGAACTGGAACCTGAGTATAAAGTTTCACAGCAAAAACAAAAGAATATGAACTGGTATGATAAAAAAAAATCGTTTCTTGCCAATTAGTTGTATTATCTTGTTTAATTTTGGCTTAATGACACTTTATTGAAATAATACTTCTGTTTGATGTTGGATTATTCTTGAAGATTTCATGTTGTTGTTATGACGGTGACTGACTGGGAGCTGGTCTGCCTGGCAGGGTGCAAGAACCAGTGGTACTTTCTACCTGATACAAATGATGGCAGTTTTGGTTGGAAAAACATGAATACAGGTAAAACATGGACCAGTAAAGAACATTAACGAACACGCCGAGGGCTCAACCCTACGAGGAAAGCAACAAAGAGCAGAAACAGAAAGAGTTTTTTCCCCCCTGCCCCTCATTTGGTTTGCATTTTTCTTTCATTCTGAAATCATTATTTTTAATAACTACTCTGTATTTTGTCTTATGTAAATGCGCCATTAGTGTAGAGTCTCTTTTTGTTTTTAAATGTTTACTGAGGGGCAATAAAGATAATTTCTGTTCTATTTAAAGGATAGTACTCCCCAGCAGATAAACCGCCCGTGGACCAAATGTAGCATCTTTGTGTTAAAGCCTGACAGAAAATCAGGCTCTTGGGTTAAAATGACCCCCTTTATTTCCAGTGATGGTTTTGCAGCATCTATTATCCTGCTCTGCTCCATTACTCAGCTTTAAGGGTCATTTCCTCAAAATTAGAGAAACTCACATTTTCTCCACTTAGCCATGCAAATAAATTAGCTTTAATTGGCCAAATTTCTGCTTTCTGTCACTGATATCTATTTTTTTTTACCAATAAGTTCATAAGGGTTATAATAGTAATCATACATCTGTTCTGGTGAGGCTAGTCATGAGTTTTTCCTTTTCCCTCATTAATCAAATTCTATGTCCGAGCAGCAGAGAGACGAGGTGAAAACCGCTTTAACCAGAAGACATAAAGATGGTTGCATGTAAATACCTTTCAGTCTCATATGTTAGATGCTTTTAATCTAGAAGGTGTCTTTCGGCTCATTAGTAATAAGAATTATTGAAAGGAGAACTTGAAGGTTAAACTTGAGGCAGAAATAGGTTTGGAATCAACAGAAATAAAATTATCAGAAAAATGAGGGTTTGTTTGTTCTCTGCATCTGTTGAAGGTCTCGTTAAACCGTCGTTAATGACTTTATGATTTCCTTCCAAGAAGCCGGGGCTTCTTCAGAGTTTCTGAAGGTCTCAGAGCTTTTCAGTTGACTATTTCTGCTATTTCACTTATTTTCCCTCCTGTGTTTGTGTGACCGTGACGGCACAGCGGGCCTTGTTTGTTTAAGGACGGTGCAGGATGGAGCCCAGAAACCATTGGAGGACAGAAGATCTTCTCAGGTCGAAGAAACAGGGGATTCAGCAGAAACGTAATCCTGGATCCAGGGTGTTGCATGTGGGGCACCACAGGGTGCAGTACTGGGAACCTTCTTCTTAGAGTTAAATATTCCCAGACATTTCTTTATGCTAATGCAATTTATCTTTTTTCCTAAGCCCACTACACAACATCTATTAGAGTTGTATGTCATTAGTACCATTAAAACTATTAGTTATGATGTCTCCAAATCTGGCCTTCAAGGAAAAAACTCTTCAAAAGGACTTCTGACCCCAGAGCGAAACATGGTGGTGGCTGCATGACGCTGTGTGGATGCAGGCCACAGTTTATGGAAAATCCAGCAGGATATACCATGAATGGCTTACAGTAGATCATGGCAAATTCTTGGTTGAAATGGCCTAGTCAAAGTTCAGAATGTGTAGCAAGATTTGAAAACGGAATTTTTAAGGAGATCAGGTCTGGAGAGGATCTAAGCAGCAACTGGAACTTCTGAAAAACTATGGTTCTACTAAATTATCACCAAAACCTGAGCCTGCCTTTAACTTCTCAAGACCGTCCTCCTGCAGGGTTCCATACTTCTGATCACTGAGTTTAATTTATTCTGATTCATAGATCATTGGGTTTGCTAATGGTGTTGCTACTTCTCTGCATACTGCCTTAGACAACGAGGCTCCCATGAAAGAGAAACACTTTATAGAATAGAAAGCTGGCTCCCGGGTTTAATGCAGAGCTGCGCGCTCTGAAGCAGAATACTAGGAAACTGGAAAGAAAATGGCGCTCTACGGGAATCCTACCTAGTCTGGAAAAATAGTTTACTGCTTTATAAGATGACCATTCATAAAGCAAAAGCAGCATATTTCTCCTCATTAAAAGTGGAGATTAATATTAATCCTAGAAATCTTTTTAATTCAGTTGCCAAACTCACCCAGAGCCATAGCTCTGTTGAACCATCCATTCCACCTGCTCTTAGCAGTAATGATTTTCTGGGATTCTTTCTAAATAAGATTGATCTTATAAAAAAATAAGATCATTAGCACTCCTCTAACTACGACTGGTTTATCTCTGGAAGGTGAGGCAGCATTTGAGGTAGCCATAGAATCTGAACCGGGTTTAGACTGCTTTGATCCAGTTGAACTTTCAGAGTCAGCTAAAGTAATATCTTCATCTAAGCATTCAACTTGTATGTTAGATCCAGTTCCAACCAGGTTATTTAAGGAAGTATTCCCTTTACTCTCCTCCGTCATTTTAAATGTGATTAATATATCGCTGTTACAGGGATATGAACCTCAGCCTTTTAAGGTTGCTGAAATTAAACCTTTAATTAAGAAACCGTTTCTTGACCCAGATGACTTGGTCAATTATAGACCTATATCCAATGTAACTTTCTGATCTAAAATTCTTGAGAAAATATTTGCCAAACAAGGCTTTGAACTTTCCTTTTTGATAAGGCTTATAGTTAGAGTGGCTCAGGTTATCCTAAGCTATGTCTATATTTATGCTACTATAGGCTTAGACTGCCGGAGGACATAGGGTCTTGTGGCTGCCTTCTTGGAATAATGAGGAACTCAGGGAAATGCTCTGCGGAGGAAACCTCCTCAGAACCAGATCTGAATACATAGTTTGGGAGAGGGAAGAAGTGAACTGCCTATGTTTGTCCAAAACAGACACTGTAAGGTGTAATAGTGAGCTTTGAGGCAGCAGTTTTGTACTGGGAGCTACACTGGTTCATCATGAGGATACGACAATTCAACTTTTCACTCACCTCCTTCCAAAGGAGAAAAAAAATAGATTTATATGGAAATATCAGCATTTCAGCATCTCTGCTCCCATCTTTTCTTTCCCCATTCTCTCTGCAAGTCCAGTGAAGTAGAAGCTATAACCAAGCGAATTCAAAGATGGCCCCCCGATGCGTGTGTGTGCGACACTGTGTCCTTGTGGCCACTCACCATTAGATTTCTCACTGTCTGCAGGTTTCATCTGAATAGGGTGATGCATCTGTGGAGACAAAAGAGGGGCAGACAGAAGGAAAACATTAAATATCATCTTGACACATGCATAAATACAGAGCTGCAGAAGGCTTCAGCTCCCTCATGTGCAAATTAAATCTGAATATCATTCAGAGGCAAATGTCAATGCAAGCAAACGCTCCACTTTCTCGTAAACACTTCAGTCCGGAGGGCAGAAGGCGTGGAATCAAACGGGGTCCGCTAGAGCGATCATAAAAGCAGCTTAGAGATGCTAAAATACAAGAGGAAGAAGAAGACAAAGAGGATGATGACGGTCAAGGACACGGAGATGAAGGGCAAAAACACCCGAAGCAACAAAATGTAGAAATCAGAAAAACGATGCAGATGGAGGGCAACATAAACAACTAGCTTAGAAAGAAAACGTTCAGAAGCACAATTATCTGTTTCATTCACACAAATTATGTTAAGAGTTCAAATAATTCATTATTCTGTGGTTCATTCTGGTTTTATTTCAACCAATCAAACCTGCTGCTACTTTTTAAGGAGAATCTCTGTCTTCACCTTCAGGCCAGGAAACCACTTTTAAGCTGCGATCTGATGTTTAATCTGAAGTCTGGTTTAGTTAAGCCAGGCATACATTGTACGATTTTTTTCAGCTCATAATCCATGTTCTCACACTGTACGTTTAAAAAGCACGTGTGACACAGCTCCGCAGTTAGATGGCGCTATTCAGACTCGTCTACCTGGAAGCCAAATGAGTAGAAGAAGAATATGAAGCTCGCTAGAGTGAAACGCGCTGCCTTGGCGACTTGTGAAATGTTGTGCTGAAAGTCCTAAAAAGAAAAGACATATTTGGACATTGGACAAAGACATGGCTGAGCAAATGTGGCTACTACGGTCTGTCGATTGTATAGAAAGAACTCCATTTCACTGGAACCCCGCCATGCTGCTGGGTTTTTCATCTGAGAAGAAGAAGAATAATCATTCTTGTTTGTGCGCTGAGCTTAAGATGGTCAAGTGAATTTCAAACATGTTTGATTTTCTCCCGACCTTACGATTCCTGATCGGGAGATGGTCGTGAGAGGCTGATCGCTCCTTGTTACCCCCTGTATGCAACACGATCAGGCTGAAAGTCGGGCCAATTGAAAAATTCTCGCACGATTGGAAAAACAGCCAGAAAAAATCATACAGTGTATCCCCGGCTTACGTTAAAGTATTTCTGGTTTATTTTGTTTTAAGATGATTCTTTGAGGTCTTCTAGTTACTGGAAATCATTATTCTGCTTCTGAGCTCAATGTTTGTAACTTTATCCAAAATTTGAACGTGTTGGCCTCAAACTCGGCGTATTTATTCTGTCCAGGCTGCCGGTCAGTGAAGGAGCTTGTTTCCTTACATGATGAACAAACCTTGAATTCGTTTCTGTTTTCCTGCTCTAAGCCAAACTAAACAGCATCTGTTTGAACAGGCCTCCATCGTTTGTTCTTTAGGTTTTCTGAGAGTCTTTTCTTCAGAATAGAATTGCTTGGGCGTGCAGGTGGCACAGTGGTTGGTGTGCACGACCCATGTACGGAGGCCTTAGTCATCGATGCGGGCGACCTTTATTCGAATCCGGCCTGTGGTCCTTTCCTGCATGTCTCTCCCTCTCTCTCATACCCCCTTTCCTGTCAGCCTACTGTCGAAAAAACGAGCCACTACACTGCAAAAACGATCTAGAAATAAGTCAATTAAGTGAATTTACCCTTAATTTGAGTAGGTAAATAAGATGATTTGCGAATGAAATTTGTATCTTTACTCTTAAAATAAGATGATTAGATAATATGAACTTGAAATAAGACAATGCAATAGTTTTTTCTTATTTCAAATCTAAATTGTCTTGTTCCATTGGCAAAGTGTCTCACTTTCGTCCTCAATTCGAGAAAAAGTGTACTTATTTATGAAAAAAATACTCACTTAGATTTCCATTTTTTGCAGTGTAGTGCTGCAAAAACTCAAAAAAAAAAGAAAAAAAAGGAATAGAACTGCTTGTGTTGCTCAGTTGCAGCCTTTGCTGTTCATAAAGCTTTTCCTCATTAATGAACATCTGTGCTAAGTGACTCCTGTTAGGGGAGGAGCTTGTATAAGCCCCTCCCCTAATAGGAAGTGTCAATATTTAATTGTTCATTTTAATCAATTAATATCAATTCTAATTTGTTTTGCAGAACCGCCCATGCAGGTCCGTCTTAGTTTGTTATAATTATATTTAAAGACTAAACATACTGAATTATTACAGAAATCATGGTATGGAATCCCAGCCAGACCCTCCATGATAAGGACATTTGTCTCTGGCAGGAGTTGCCCCCCCCTGCTGATATGGCGCCCTGGGCGGTGAGCCTTGGCAGCGCTGACCAGAAGCCTTTACTGCTCCAGCTGCAGTCAGGTCTGAACTATCGAGCCAATGGTTGAAATATGCTTAAAAACCAAGCAGTTTGCTCCACTTCCTTGCCTCAGATACGACCAGGATTAAGTCGTCTCTTATCTGCGGCGTAAATGCCGCCTAATTTTCTCTCTGATGTGCACAAAGAAGCAGTTCAATAAAGTGTATGATGGATGTGTTTTCAGCAGGCAGATCTTCTTTTATGGAAAAACAAGAAAACACTTTAGCGCTGAGAAGGCTTTGTCACCTCTCTCGCCCTCCTGAACCCTCTCCCTCTTATGTCCCTTTTTTATTCCCTCCATCTCTCTTTCCTTTATGGGAGATTATGTGGCTGTTTGATCTGCGGAGAGACGAATGACAGTGATTCTCCAAATCTAGCCCGGTATCAATCACACTCAGAGTCAAATACCAGCCGGGAGTGTGTGCGTCTGCAGGTGTGTGTGTCCACGGCTGTGTGTGCGTGCCCCGTCTCACCCATTACGCCCCTGGGCTCAGTCACGCTGTGACAGAGGGCTTTGATCTTCCAATTCTATCACACACCTTTATCCCAACTCTCCCCCCGCCTCGCTCTCTTCCTTATCATCCTCGCTGACATTTTTCCCTGTCTTACTGGCCTGTTTCACATACACACACACCAACACACACACCTCACATCCGTAGATCCACGCTCCGCCTGAAGGGGGCGGGAACAGAAAAAACACTGAAGCAAACGAGGAAGAAATACAACAAATACCCAAACATTTACAGCCTCTGCTGCTTCTCATGATGTTTCCCCGGATTTACTTTAGTTTATGTGGGAAACAAAAAGATCCTAACTAAATTAACATCTTTTCTCAACCCCATGCATGAAGCTGGTGCTGAACTGGACAGCTCCTTTAGTGACAGTCTGCTGCTCCCTAAATGCACCAGGGAGCGTTATCACAGATACTTCCCCCCCAGCAGCTGGAAGCCATTATAACCACAACTGTTCCCAACAACCTCAATAAGTAGCTACATTCATGCTCACTACTGCGAACCAAAAACCAGAGCTCGTCGGAGAAAACATGCATGGGGAACCAGAGAAGAGGAAGCCAGTGTTGTAGTACCCGAGATCGGTCTTGGTCTCGAGACCATTTTTTGATGGTCTCGGTCTCGTCTCGGACTTGACTGCATCTGGTCTCGGTCCTGTCTCGGTCTCAGGCGCTGAGGACTCAGCATTTTATTTCAAGACTGGTCAAGACCACAACTGTGGAAATAACGCTAATCATCAGAATATTATCAGTTTCTTTAAGATCCTTCTTTTTATTGGATGCTTGGATTCAAATCCAAGCAAAAACCTGTCCCATTGGTAAATGCAGTGAAGGAGATCAATGTATTTTTTCAACAAATTATCTGTCTCATAACATATTTCACAACTTGGTGACAGATATGGATTTATTTAAGAAAAGTTATATAATATAGCTTTAATCTGTATATGAGAGAGAAACAAGAGAAATGATTGGCTTTTGTTCAGTTTTACACATTTTACAGAATTTTGCACCTTGTTTTGAAATAGCACATTTAAAAACAACATAAATGTATGTACTGTTCATGAACGGCAGAGAAAACACTATTTTGATCGACTTTGATTAATTGTTTGAAATTCTGTGATTACTACACAGAAGTACTAAATAAAGATGTTAATGTTTAGTCCAGTTCTGTGTGTTAAATATCTAGGTGTTTTTATGTGAATGTGGGTCTTTAAGATCAATTTTTGTGATCTTGATCATGTTTCACATTTTATTGTCACATACTGGCGCTGGTCTTGGTCTTGACTCGGTCTCGGACCCTAAAAGTCTTGGTCTTGACTTGGTCTCGATACACTCTGGTCTTGGTCTTGACTTGGTCTCGACTTCCCTCAGTCTTGGTCTTGACTTGGTCTCGGACCCTATAAGTCTTGGTCTTGACTTGGTCTCGATACACTCTGGTCTTGGTCTTGACTTGGTCTCGGACCCTATAAGTCTTGGTCTTGTCTCGGTCTCGATACACTCTGGTCTTGGTCTTGACTTGGTCTCGACTTCCCTCAGTCTTGGTCTTGACTTGGTCTCGGACCCTATAAGTCTTGGTCTTGACTTGGTCTTGATACACTCTGGTCTTGGTCTTAACTTAGTCTCAACTTCCCTCGGTCTTGGTCTTGACTTGGTCTCGGACCCTATAAGTCTTGGTCTTGACTTGGTCTCGATACACTCTGGTCTTGGTCTTGACTTGGTCTCGGACCCTATAAGTCTTGGTCTTGTCTCGGTCTCAATACACTCTGGTCTTGGTCTTGACTTGGTCTCGATACACTCTGGTCTTGACTTGGTCTCGGACCCTAAAAGTCTTGGTCTTGTCTCGGTCTCGATACACTCTAGTCTTGGTCTTGACTTGGTCTCGGACCCTATAAGTCTTGGTCTTGACTTGGTCTCGATACACTCTGGTCTTGGTCTTGACTTGGTCTCGGACCCTAAAAGTCTTGGTCTTGTCTCGGTCTCAATACACTCTGGTCTTGGTCTTGACTTGGTCTCGACTTCCCTCGGTCTTGGACTTGTCTTGGTCTCGGGTTAGGTGGTCTTGACCACAACACTGGGAGGAAGCAACTAAACAACAAGGAATTGAAGAACTGCAGAGGTTATCCTGAGCTATCTCTATAGTGCACATATTGAGAAACGGTCATAGTGATGGTAGTGTGATGCTTTGGAGCTGATGGTCTGTTTTTAGACCTGGATGACTTGCTGGAATGTCTGAAGATGTGATCTGAAGAACACAAGAACAAGTCCACCTCAATGTGGCCTAATCAAAGTACCGACTTCAGTGCTGGACAGGATGGAAATGGTCTGACGGGTCTGAATGAGATCCTTCCACAGAGAAGGTCCAGATTCCTCCATAGAGATGATAGAAGGTCAGCATCAGTTATCCTGCCTAGTTTCTAGGTTTAGGGAGGGAATACTTTTTCACAAAGGGGCTGATATTAGGATCCATCTGTTGACCCATTTTCTCTTTAGCGAGTTAGAAATCAGACAGTGGCGAGAAACGAGAAACACGAGGCTCCTGCATCAACAGAGCAGAGAAGAGAGGAGGGTCATCAGTGCTAGACGGAAAGACGGTCAGCGGCCCCGAGGCTGGAGAC
Organism: Cyprinodon tularosa; assembly: GCF_016077235.1. Classification (NCBI taxonomy): domain Eukaryota; kingdom Metazoa; phylum Chordata; class Actinopteri; order Cyprinodontiformes; family Cyprinodontidae; genus Cyprinodon; species Cyprinodon tularosa. The sequence continues at coordinate 187,761 of NW_024038801.1, forward strand.
TCACCACCGTATCAGGAATATAAGGACGTGTGAACCGGGCTTTGTGTCGTCGGTTTGGTTTGACACCGCATCAAAAGGAGGAAAGTCATGTCAAAGAAAACCTGGAAGTCACATCAAGTCTCCTTTTGTTAATCCATTTCAAAGTCTGTCCTCTAAAGGCAAAAAAACAAAAAACTCTAAAAAAACAAAAAAAAACAACAAAAGGCACGACAGCCTCCGCCGCGCTGCCGTCATTCACTGCTCAAAAAAGCTGCCAAAACGCACAGCCGTCCTCCCACACAAACACAAACAGCTCAGGTAGGAAAAAAAGAAAAAAAAACACGTCTGGCTTTCAGGCGTCTCCTCCTCAGGTCTGTCTACCCAGAAGGCCCGGCGGGCGGCTGCGCTGTCGACATGTTTGATCTTGGCAAGCTCCCGCCGAGACCAACAAAGCAAGGCTCTCCTCCGCTATCCCACAATTCCACAGTGCTGTTTCTTCTTGCCTGGCAGGCCCACAGCCGCAGCCTGCCATTCATTATGCGCTCAGCGGGAACCCGGCAGAGCTACTAAAGTCCTGGCTGTGCACAGGCGCGCCGAGGAGCAGGACCCAAAACTTCCCCACGCAAAGCCATGTGTGCTGCCTCACCGCTGCGCCGCCATTCTGCTGGAAAAATACAGACCTGTCTCTTCAGTGGGGGGGGGGGGTGCTTCCTGTTTACCTGCAGGAGGTCATTCCGACTCTGAACCGAGCGCCTCGTGGGAAAACCTCCATGGAAATGATTCTTCTAAGCACACTAAGCCGCTGCGTGATAATTAATCACAACATGATTTTTTTGAAAAGAAGGGGCAGCTGATCAGTTAATAACACAAAGCTGAAAACGCTGTCATTTCCTGATGTTTTATTCTAATGAAGTTTACGTCTCTGGGAGCTTAAAGGACCTTATTATCGGCTCAGGACGCATCTGAGCTGCACTTCATCTCAAGTGTCACCGTTTGTTTTTCAATCATCTGCAGTAGGATAAATGTTAAACGCACACCTTGGAAAAATCGATTAGGATTTCATTTACATACTAATGTGCAACCTGAGTCCGCCGCTCATTAATGAGCCTCCATGTTGTTTCTGTCTCTGAATCTGAGCTTCTTTTATCTGGATCTGTGCTGCTTGGACTCAACGACCAGACTGAGGTTTCTGATTTCTGCACCAACATGGCTGCGGATGAACCCTTATTCTATGCTCAGACTGCAAGCAGCAGGAGCAGCAAAAACACATGTGCTGCTTCATTTTTGATGCTTGTAAAAGTTTATTTCTGACCGGTGGCTGGAGCCTCTTTGCTGCAAAACCTCCCGACCCAATATGTGGTGTGTCTTTATATTGGAGAAACCAAACAACCTCTCCACAGACGCATTGCACAACACAGAAGAGCGACCTCCTCAAGATAAGACTTTGAATAAAGAAGACAGGTGGTTTTAGAGAACGTGAAGGAAGCCATCTATGTTAAGAAAGAAAAACAAAACTTAAACTGAGGTGGTTGACTCAGATTTTAGCTTTCAAAAACCTACAATGCAGCAATTGAGTTGACTCCTTCCCGCTATCATTGTAACCCCATCCCCTTTACAGGGGAATAGAAGACCTCACCTATTCAGCCAGGCCAACAATTCCCTTTAACGACCCCCTTTCAGAGACATAGACAGGTTCCGGATATTACAGGCTAACAAAGAAACAAAACGACCCCCATTCCAAAGAATTGGACCCGTTCGTCCATTTCAGTTTGCCTGTTTCTGAGTCAAAGCAAAGCAAAGCTTTGGTCCACTCTATAAAGCCTCAAACTCAACGCTATTCCTGAGATTTTGAATTGCATGAGCTTCCTGGATGGGAAGCGAAACATCTTCAAACTTGGAAACAAAGTCCAGTGGATTGTTTTTTAACCTTTTTTGGAAGCATCTTTGCTGCTCTAGCTGCGCGATGGAAAAAGTGAGTGTGATGCGCAAAGGTCGGAGCTACCGTATCCTTTCTCTGTAACAATGGCAGCTATATTTGCAGTGATCAGTGGGTAAAAAGCAGTTTTAATGTTTTTAAGTGAAAAAGTTCACCAGAAAACTTCATCCATGAAGTCAGTTCATCCAGATTACCATCCTGCCTTCAAATATAATTTCTGTTGGAGCCGCTCAGACCCCCGTGGAGCTCTGTCACTGGGAATCCCGTTCTGGCTCGGTTGCCTCTTCGCGGTTTTCCGCTACTGTTCGCAGCGGCTGGAAGAAGACGTTAGCGTTTTTCAGGTACGTAATTCAAACTGCAGGCAGCAGAATAATCTAATCGAACATATTTTGCTGGCAGGTTTCATCATTTTAAGTTAATTTAGGCGTTAATAAACTGTTTCAGAGGAGTGATCATAGCGCTCTGCATCAGTAGCACTGTGTCTGTCTCCCTGCTTCTCTGATCTGATTGGTTGATGTGGCGCATCCAGCAGCAAAAGTTTAATTTTTCCAACTCGAGCAGCTGCTGCTTCTGAAGCGCGTCAGATGCTCAAAATGCGCTGCGCCTTGATGCGCGTCAACCAATAACTTTGCATGTAAACTAGCAGCTTCTGCTGCCTCTTCTGCTTGCAGTGTGAACGTAGCGTTATCCTTCAACTCTGATCAACATCTACAGCAAACGCCCCGTCATCCTGGATGGAGAAAATCTGTCTTTAAACCTGGTCTAATGTTCTCAGATCTTTTTCAGTATGATGCTGGTGCTTGGAAAGGTCAGAGGTCATGCTTCTGAAGCTAGAGGAGCTACTCTGGATTATGCTGGGAATAGCACGAGTGTGTTCTGAGTGAGGATGCAGCATCTGTGCACCCTGTGCCGGCCGCTGGCAGCCTCCGAGCTCAGAAAAAGCTTCTGCCAAAATCTGGACGCAGACTTCCTGCGTCCCGCTGCACAGAAGGCAATCTCACCCAGGTTTTTACTCCGTCTGCTGCACCGAAGGTGTGAGGGAGCGCCGCTGGGTCAGAGTCAGACAGATGGTCCTCACAGCCGGGTCTCAATATCGATGACAGAGACGGTAGCGCAGCACACACTCAGCTCGAAGGGGAAAAACACCCAGCAAGGCGTGTAAAGCACACGTATGACCTCCAGACAGTCATCACAGCTGATGGAGAAAACACCGCCTTCATCTTGTCTCCTTCAGGAGAAATCACCATTTATTCAATGGAACATGTTGCATCTGTCCTTTAACATGATTTTAAAGCAAACATGTTAAATTAGTTCAGGAGGTTTGATGTCATTTAATAAAGCGGGTAATAATAATATAATATAATAAATTCTTTGGCCAGATTATTGACATACATAAGAAGTTTTCTAAAGTTCCAGTTTGATCCTTAAAACCATTTTTTAATGGTTTTATGAGACAGAGCAGCTGACCTGAAACCCACAGAGAGAAGCTCTGCTTTACTAGCCTGGGTGCCATTCCGAACTTAGTCCCGCCCACAACGTTTGAGGTCTGGAAGTTCGGTCTGGCATTGCTCGATAGTAGCGCGAGTATGCTCGCACAATATCTGGCGATCCAATCAAATTGTCAGGGCGGGCTTTATACGATGATGGACAGATGATCAACAGTAACGTAATCAACCACGTCACCAAAGCGCGCTTGGGTGACAACAACAATGGCTGCCACTGGAGAGTTGAGGTGTGTAGATTCTGCTATTAGGTCTGTTCTAGAAGATATCGACAGCAAATTAATTTTAAAAGAGGAACAGCGAAACGTGATCAAGGCTCATCTTCTTATTTTAGGCGTGCAACTGCACGCTTTGATTTTTGATGACACTCCGTTGCTCTTAACTACAAAACTACAAAAAATATCTTTACTAAAAGATATAGCATAATTCTCCTGAACAAGCTGAACGTTTTGATACCAAAATTGTTGAAATAAAAAGAACAAGAGAGAATGCATAAGCATTTCCACTTGTTAAATATTAGCAGTAAAAGCTAAAGACTATTAGCCTCGTGAGACCATCCTGATCTCGTGAGCTTTCAAGGTTTCCCTCGCTAATCAGTCTGAAGACTCTCCGTTAAAGAAAATTTGGAGCCGTTCACGAAATGAACGTCCAATAAGCGTTGGCTTTGAGGCGGGTTGAGGTGTGACGCAACGAGAAGTGCGAAAGTTCAGTCTAAAGAACATGGCGGCTTCAGCCGATGAAACTAGCGTTAGCGTGGCTATCGAGCAATTTTTATCGGAATTACAGAGTATTTCTTCACTGGAAGAAGAGCAAAACACTGCTCTGGAGGCTTTTCTCAGAGGAAAAGATGTTTTTGCTCTTCTCCCGACTGGTTTCGGCAAGAGTAGCCTGGCTTGTGGTTGTGTTTTCGTCGTCGCTCTGTTAGTACGTCATATGCTTCGTTGATCTGATTGGTTTATTTGGCCCGTCTATCACCAACATAAGCCATTCAGCTAACCAGTATTTTTGCCCCTTCCCAAAATTACTGCAACGGAAGGTTTCCAGATAGATATGCGGAGCAAATCTATCTGGCGGAGGTTAAAAGACTATTAACATCAAAAGCTAACAACTATTATGAAGGACAGTTGGCCATTTCCATTTGGTTTAACGGCAATAACTGACCAAAAAAATGGACATTTCCTACCAAATAGAATATCTACCAGAGAAAATATTTTACAGGAACTCATCTATAGATTCTGACCAATCTTGAAACAGTTTTTAAAGTTTTCTACTTGATAACAGTTAGAAAAACATCCAGGGTTATAGATGCATCCCTTTAAGTCTTCCTACATTTCAAAAATCTCCTCTGATCTTTTTATCCTCAGGTTGGGCTGAATCGGATTTCCCTAACTTGGAAGTTTCTCTGCCAGTCGTTTATAATCCGTGTTTTAACGCACACATATGTTCTATATGCTCCTCTTTCCCGTACATGCGAGCTGGCTGCTGCCTCTTCCTGATGAGGAGTCAGGGTTTTCTGATCCACAGCAATTTCAAAATTAGATTAAAAATATCCGGGGAACGTGTGTCTGCTTGGATTAAAGGGAGCGGCTGTCATGCGAGCTGATCAAAGCTTCGAAGAGACCCAGGTGTTGATGTCGGTCCAAATCCTGTCGGGTCGACTCCGCTTTCTGAGTCCTGTTGGCTGCCAGCGCAGTTTTGTTTTATAGATCACGAATCTGTGATTTAAACTTTGCTTTCAGACTAATTCGGCTTGTTTCCCTTCACTTCCTGCGAACGGCTTCATGTTTCTAAATCAGAGAGGCTTCAGGAAGGAAATTATACTTTCTGACGAGCTTCCAATCCTGGAGATTTAAAAACTGTTCCTACACTTACAGCTTCCCCCAGCGTCATGACTTTAACCTGGAAAATGTAGAATAATAATCCTTAATGCTGTTTGAGAAGAATTATAGTACTTCAAAAAAGATCAGCAATTAAAACAATAATAAAAGAATTAGTCTGACCCAGATGATAGCATTGGTTGATATACAATGATTGACATCTGTGAGTAGCCATGACGACCACTTAGCAGCTCCCCATTTACCTGGAGAAAAGCCTCTTCTGTGCTACCATCTCAAACATCCATTGATCTGCTGTCTAACCAAGATGTTTAACTGCTTCAAGTCAATGGGTAAATACAGTGTAGGGTGTGTGATGCTGTGGGCCGGTTTCCATTATAAAACCTTTATTATCATTAACTCCAGTGCTGACTGTAAACATGTCAGTATCACAACACAGCAAAGGATCGTGCGTGTTTAACTGCCGCTGAGGAGCGGTGTCAGCGCGCTGGTTGGGTTTTCATGGTGTCCAAAGGGTAGAGACAGGCGCGGATTTAAGGAATTTTGGGCCCCAGGCAAAGACAGGCTGAGGGCCCTCTGAACTGAGAAATCAACACATAAAACAGACCCATTCTACAGATAGAGAAAAGTTAATAGAATAGACATCCATTATCTGTTCTAGGTTTTGTCCCTCTCTTCTTGTTGTTTTCCTCTCTATGTTTTGTCCTCAGCTGACTTTTCATGCTGTCTCTAAAGGAATGAAACATTTTTTCCAAGCACTAAGCTCACTTAGCTGATTGCTCCTTCCTGTGTTTCCAAAAAGGCCAAAGTAAATAACCCAGTCCTTCTTTTCACTGTAGACAAACCATGATCTGCTTCTCTGTTCTCCATTTTTCATTTGGATGAAATAATAGCTGCATGAATCATGACAGCAGACAAGATAGAGGAGAGCAGGAGGCGGGGTTACCAATCTACTTGCTCTGGAGAGCAGAGTTCGCTGCTTTTAGATGTTGTCTCCAAAGTCTCCAGTAGCAGAAAAAAATCGCTAGGCGCTTTTTAGAAATCAAAGCGCTAGAGGGGTCTGAAATTTCGCTTAATATAGCGACAAAGCGCTAAGTTGGCAACACTGCTCTCACATCGTTTGTTTTCAAATGGTTTGCTGCTGTCTGTTTGGACCTTTATGAACATGTGCAGCAAATGGACTGATCCAATATGGTGGACACCGAAGGGGGGGGCTGAGACACAATTAATATTATCAGCGTTCTGATGGCATTTTAGCGAAAGGATTTTTATCATAAAATATAATTAATGTGCACAAATTAGGAAAAGTTGTATTAACCATACATGTAAGCACTTTTATGGGGCCCCCAGGAACTTTGGGCCCTAAGCAACTGCCTAGTATTGCCGAATGGTAAATCTCCCCTGGGTAGATAAATATATAAATGTAGCGTAGGTGGAAGTTCAACTGAAAAAACTGATTATTCGCCTGCGTCACAGCCAATCAGCTTTGAACCACACCTCCTCGAAAGTCACAAAGCCTCCGATCCTCAACTTCTCAGCAAGCTAGTGCGCAGGTGATGGTTGTTCTGTGACTTCGTTCAGAGGACCCCGTTTCAACCCAACTCCAGCCCCTCTACTTAATCAGAGTTTAATTCCTCCCAGACTCTTACCGCTTTCTGCTTTCCACGTCTCATTTCAACCGGTCCGGCAGAAGACCGCCATGTTGAGCCTGGTTCTGTCAGAGGTTCTTCCCCATGGTGAGTTTTTCCTCTCCACTGTCGCTCCATGCTTGCTCATCATGGACTGGTTCTCTCAACCTGTGTTATCCAAACTGGACTTCCATCTTCCAGGTCCCTGAGTGAAGCTCTAGTATCAGCTCATGCAGTCCACTGTATCTCCCCATAAAGCTCAGCAGACCGTCTCTCTAACCAGCAGTCTACAGACTGACCAACTTCATCTATCTCCACTCCACCACCAGTTTCAGGCCTGGAGGGGAAACAGCCCTGTTCTTTGCTCCTGTTCATGCATATCTATCAAAATTCAGCGCCATGTTTCCTGCTGAGGTCTGAGCACCAAAGACTAAAGTAATTGTGTCAATAAAATTCTTTTAATTGTCTTTTCTCTCCAGATTGAAATATCAGATATTGATGCGTCGCTACTAGAAGAAATGAAAACTTCCAGCTTTGTGACCTGGAATCATCTCCAACATTTTTCTGGATTTCTTCTCCTTTCAGCAACAGGTCGAAATCAGGCTGTTCTGAACGACTCCTAATTATCTCCACTTCGTTTAGATGAGTAAACTATTAACCCAACAGGACTGAGAGCGCAGCCTGATGAGGGATGTGGTGTTAGCCGTGACGTGACTCCTCCAAGTGTTTAACACAGTTAGCCTTCGTCTGCACGCTCCTCTTCCTCCTACAAATCAATACCACCAACATGCAGAGAAAAGACGGGAACGAAGACTTCCTTTAAACAAAGCCAATTCATATTTCTTTAGTGAAATGAAGTGCATGTGTGCTCAGAGTCGCTGGGATGAGGTTTGCCTTCCTTCAGCGCTGTTTGCCGTAGCATTTGGGTTTTACTAGGCCAATTACAGCCTTTAATTGAATTGATTTCGATAATGAGCCTCTGTAATGACACCGCTGTGGGAATGTGTGTGTGTGATGAATGAGCCGCTGCTGTTTTTTTATGGACTTAAATGATTTGTAAAGAGGCGGACAGCATTTACAGATGAGGTCACACACACACACAGTGCACGCTGCCGCCGGTCGGCCTTTTCATAAACCGTTTGTCCGAGCTCCAACCCCTTCAAGCCCATTGCATAATATCCTCCAGGCTAAAACACATGAATGTTTGATGACATACAGCTCGCTACATGGAACATTTAATATCCTTGGCTGTAGCAGATTCTCCTCAATCTGTTACCGAGTCGGGATCCCGGAATCTGAACGATATCAGACGCTCTGACTCCGCCCCCATCTCCCCTGACAGCTCGTCAGACTGTCAGCAGATGGGAGCTCCCCTGATAGCTGTCATAGGAACCTCCCTCTGCTCCTGCAACAAAACATCTTCACCTCACCGGCTCAGGCAGGTGGACATCGGCCATCTTTCTAGACTAAAAAGATCTTTTTGTGCAGATTCCAGACAATGGCAACCAGAGTTAATATAAAATAATGTTTATAGATGTTGAACAGAGTAGAAATAAACTTTAAAGAAGCTAAAGTGTCTAATAAAACAAAAACAGAACATTTTCTACCAACAGATTCTGTTCCTTGTTAAAACCCCAGTTGTTTCTGTGCTATATATGCATCTATTAATATCTATTTGTTTGCAAAAAGAGTTGCCATTTTTTTATTTCATGGTGATTTCTTGCACAATAAAAGAAATAAGGAATTCTGATGCTGAAATATTAATATTTATGGATAAAACAACTGATTATGAGAATAAAAATGCAAACTTTAGCTGTGTTTGTTCTGAGCACTGATGCTTGGTCTAAGAAGGAAGGATCTCTGATGACGCTAAGTAATTAATTAAAGGAAAAGTCCGGTCTGCAAGGAATAATCAATGGATCATTACTTATACCTAAAACTAATACGTTTGCTGTGATTTAATAAATTTAGTGATAATCAGTAAAAAATTAAAAACAATATTTTTCGTAGCGATCACTGGGCCTGGGAGCGGCCATTTTTTCCCATTTGTCCTGCCATCTTCCAGCAGTGACGTCACGGTGCGGTAAGCCTAGTGCCATTCTCCCCGCTTTACAAGCAAAATCAATGGGAACTACTAGACACATCAGCAATCAACAACAATTATTGAAGATTTGCATGGCGGATGGATGTTGGAATACATCGGGTAAAAAAATTCGTCCTTTCAACTTTCTGATTCCTGATCCTCCACGGACGGGTCCGTCGTTGGTTTGCCAACTTAAAGAGGGAGGATTTACCATCGAACTTCTGGCCAGAGAAAAAAAACGTCATTCCATTACAGTCTGCTTCGCATAGTGCACTCGTCGTCGCCATCATGGATAATAGCGCGTTGTGACAAACACCAGATACAGCACTGGGACTTGATCAACAGCCGATACCGCACCGTGACGTCACAAACCAGTAGGTGGCAGTAGTGTTCTTTGACAAACATGGATGCCTCCAGTAAAGCACATTGAAATGAACATTACTCTGAATTAAAAACACTAACATTTATTGAACAGGATGGAATAATTTCATATTTAAAGAACTTTCACAAGTTTGAATTCTGAATATGAGCGGCCTTTTCCTTTAAGATCAACTCCCCAATCAAACCAGTCCCGGCTCTACTGGAAAATCCAAGAATTTCTGACTAACTTTAAGTTTTACCAACTTCAACTTGAACTTCAGCCAATCTGAACCCGTCTGACGATGCAAAGTAGCCCTAAAGATCTCAAATGAAGCAGACTGCTCCAGAAGCTCATCAACAGGTCCTCCAGGTGGTGAACAGTTAACCTGCTGAGTCTTTATTTCACCAATCAGGTGATGAGGGTGAAACCAGCTCGATCTGACTAACCTCTGATCCTGAGAACATCAGGCTGAGGAAGTCGACCCGGTTCAGGGAATATCTGAAGACAAAGAGCGAAGCTGCTTGGCAGCATGTAATCAGCCAGCATGCACGGCTAGTTAGAGACGATAATGACATCAATGCACACTACTTTACAGGTCACAAAGTTTATGACAGATTCCCAGTTTATTTACCCCCAGAGCCTCCGGGGAGGATGACCGATTTAAAGTTGAGTTTCAGAACATTTTCAGGTCTAATAGTCTAGATAAGTGCTGTGACCCCTGGAGGAAGGAGCCACTCTCTCCGGTTAGCCTGTTAGCTCACCGTTCAGAACCATTACAGGCTGATGAGGCTTTGAAAAGCTTATCTAACTTCAGGAGGTTCGTCAATAACAAAAAAAAAAAAAAAAGAAAAAAAAATGAAGAAAAAATAGAGTAATAAAAAGCTTTTATTTGACCAAACACTTAACAGGTTTGTTGTTCGTTTGATGACTTCAGGATTTTAACCCTTTAAGCCCGGTGGGGACGGTACCCAGCTGACACCAGCTATTGTTTATCTATAGAAACGGCCAAAACACAGTCACATGGTGTTTCATCCACACAACTTTCAAATGGGGCTTTAAAATGTCTAAAACATGTCTCAAATTTTTGTTTTGTTTTATAGCTGTGTAAACGAATAAAATAAGCTTTAAAATTCCACGTGACATGTGAGACTTTGCAGGAGTAATGCAACAGCAGGTATTAATTTTTAGCCCCGCCCCCTAATGTCTGGCATTATTGGAAACTAGAGGCTCAGGCCTTTCCAAGGAGGTAATTCACCATTTCAGGTGATGTAACCGGCATGCGTTACATAAGCTTGCTCTGTTTTTCTTATTTTCTATTCAGTTTGGTGATATTATTGGTAAATTTCAATGAAACAAATTTCAGGAGCAAAGGCTTTGTCTTATGCAGAAGGTCTCCAATGTCTACTTTTAGCACAGTCACATTTCTGCGTAGCTTACTGCTCGCTAAAACCTTTCAACTTATTCAGTCCAAATTTGCTTGAGTTAAGATGTGTCACGATGTGGCTCTATAAAGTCTGAGGCTTCATCCAGGGTCTCAAATGGGGTTTTGCAATGGTTATTCTGGAAAACATTTTAGCTAGGCAATTTTTTTTTTTACATTTTTTCTTTGTTTAATCACCTATTAATCAGACATGGTGACACAAATACAGACAATTGTATTTCCAATTTTTAGTTTGGGAGCTGTACTTGCTTTAATTATATGTAATATCAGGTGGATTTTGCTTCTAAGATCTTTATGGCTTATGTGGTTAAACACGCCCCAACTTTACTGTGGGCCGTTCTGGTGTTTAAAGACGTTTGATGGATTGGACCTGAGAGAAGAAGGCCGACTGGGTCACCAACATCGAAAACTCTCCCTCTGGCATCAAGCAGAGCACCGCGTCTTTTCAGGAGGAAATATCTACGTTACCATCTAACCTGATTCTTTGTTCTTTAACCCCTTATAGGGCACTCAATGGAATACTTTGAAAATTGAAATTTCAAGCCAATAGTGTGATTGGAATCCAGGACAATACCTTATTATCTTTCTAACATTCAAAAATATGGATATTTTGATGGACAAAATTAATGTCAATGTAGTAACAAGAAACTCCAACTTGCCCGAATATATTAAGAAAAATAACCAAAGTGCTTCTATAAGAGATTCATGAAAAACTCTGAGAGTTAGGCACACATTTCTTTTGGTCCAACATAACCTGAGAGCAAAGGGTCTACAACAAGGGGTCCGCGACCCATAGGGGGTCCACGGAGGTACTGCATGGGGGTCGTAAATGTTTTGGTCAATTAGACTTTTTTTTATATTCCCCCCTGCAATTTTTAAACTAATTGAAATATCTTTAAATCCACATTAACATGAATTCAACACACTGTAGTAAACAGATAAATGGAGGCAGAAGATGTCTTTCAGTCATCAGTGCACACATTCAGAGACACACAGGAGCTCTTTCAAGCTGGGCACCGTTTCATTCACAACACCTGTCCCATCAACCAGGAACCAGAAATACTTTAATAATCCCAGGGAGAAATTACTTTAGTTACATTAATCCATCTGTAATAGAGGGACTATAGCTTTATATAACACTATTTCATACAATATATATAATTAGGGGGTCACCGCTCCATGTGGGCATCAGTTTGGGGTCCTTGGCCTGGAAAACGTTGAAGACCCCTGCCTTCGAGGCATTAATGCTGATACTGGCACTTACATTTTTTAGTTTAAAAAACCTAAATATAATTGTTAACTAGGCTAGGATAAAAAAAAAACACATTTTGCCAATGGAACTAGACAGTTCACACTTAGGATAAGAAAACACAATTATATTGTCTTATTTCAAGTGTAAATTATTGATTTATCATGTTTTAAGGGTAAAAATCCTCATTCCATTGGCAAACTATCTCATTTACCTACTCAAATTAAGGGTAAATACACTTAATTTAATTTAGTTTCTATATCATTTTTCCAGTGTAGGTAATATTTCATAAGGGCTCATTAATTGGTCAAATGCCAAAATAAGATGTACATTCAAGTAGCAGAACATTTGCTGAAAAACTGGATATAGATCTTGTGCTTGTAGACCTCACTGAGGGACGGGGGGAATTCCATTTAAAAGGGTTATGCAAATGATGAAAAACTGTAACTTGCCCTATAAAGGGTTAATAGGTTCTGGTTCTGATGTACCTAAAACATACCAGGATGATTTCACAGCTTACGTCTAAAATGAGGTCTGCTCCTGGAGGCTTTTCAGAGATTAAATCTAGATTAAGGAAACGGGTTCAGTCAGTGGATTCACCTCTTTTCCAAACAGAACCACCATCCAAGCTTCTCTAAATCTGATGCAGGATCCTGAATTATTCCCTCATTCAAATTGCTCCTTTGGAAAGTCATCAGATGGAAAAGCTGGCTGGGGAAGTGGAGCGCGAGTGGGACCAATAAATATTTAAAGCAGGCAGATTGGGCATTAAATTTATTTGCCTTTCAAATGTGTTTGGTAAAACAGGAGGCTTGTTTACAGCTTGTCTGCTGACTGACCGCCTGGGATTCTCTCCTGGAAGATCTAACCGATGGAGCCAGAGATATGAAACAGGCTCCTAAGCAGCAGAAACGGCTGCTGAAACACTTCATAACAAGAATCGTGACAAATATATATCTGTATAAATGTTTATTTCTTCACTTCATGAATAACAGAATTTGTGAAAATAAGGAGCGGCTGCAAATAAGACGTAAATAAATCGAACCTCGGAGCAGAAAAGACGGTTTAATCTTTTTAAACCCACATTCTTCAGGTTGGAATAAATAATTATTATCATGTAAATAGTTATTCAAAAATGCCTTTTTTACTTTAAGATGATTTAAGGAGCGCCCAGAAACTGATAAATCTCAGTAGTCAGCTCATATTTCTGCTTCAGCTCTTATTGATTATTTCATCATCATCAGATCAATACTCAGGATCAGCACCACGGACAGCAACTATAGGAAAATATAAAAACTTTTCACATTTTCCTAATTTTCTCTTTATATTGAGTTTATTTATTCATTTATATATATATTTCAAATTTTTGATTTTAAATAATTGATCATTTTTAAAAACATTCAGAACATTTTCAGGTCTAATAGTCAAGATAAGTGCAGTGACCAGGACAATAATAATTTTTTGGTTTCGTTGTGATCGCCGATTCTGGAAGCGGCCATTTTTGCCCAAATATAGTAACCCCTCCCTCCTGCCATCTTCCAGCAGTGACGTCACGGTGCGGTAAGCTTAGCGCCATTCTGATTCCTGATCCTCCACGGACGGGTTGGTCGTTGGATCGGCAACTTGAAGAGGGAGGATTTACCATCGAACTTCAGGCCAGAGAAAAAACACGTAATATGTAGCCTACATTTGGAAGAAGAATGTTTTCAAGATGACTTGGATAATAGCGCGTTGTGACAAACACCAGATACAGCACTGGGACTTGATCAACAGCCGATACCGCACCGTGACGTCGCAATCCAGTAGGTGGCAGTAGTGTTCTTTAAGAGTCTACTTTCAGAAGTTTGAATTCTGAATATGACTGGATTTTTCCTTTAAATGGTGCCTGATGTTAAAGAACAACAGCTGATAAACCCTCTGGGATTAGTCAGAGCTGTTTCCACCAATCAGAGCACCCCAATCAGCCTCTCTTTCGCTGTAGGAACCAGAGTTTTTCTCCTCAATCCACTCACTAACTCTAAATGGTTCTTCTAATGTTTAAAATCCCACAGTGGGAGTCGGCCCTGTACACAATTTGAACTCCCACTTATCTGCAATCAGACAGAGAAGCAAATCGTTCATTATCTGTCCGGTTTCATTAGTTGTTAAAAGGTTTAGCTGAAGCAAAGGTGGCGTTTGGTTCGTTCCTGCGTGTTGCCCTGACTCTGTTTGGCCTTCATCTTCTGATCTAAGAAGCCCTCAGACCTGCGGCGTGAACACAGCCAGAGTCTCCAAAGAGAGTGTTGACGTTGGCTTCAAAGTCCGGAGCGGTGTGTGTGTGTGTGTGTGTCCGTCTGCATGAAAGTAGGTGATTTCTCACATCTACGGAACCGATCGCCACATTATCACTTACAGTCTGTTAGCAGACTTGAAATAATAAGCGACTGATTAGATGCTTCCGTCTTTGACTGGAAATTGCTGCTTTTAAACCTTCACCCTGCTGGAGATCCAGCTGCTTTGATGGGACGCTTTCATGTCCTCTGGTTGGAGGAACACACACAACCTTGAGGCCCTCGTTTCTGCTGGCGAAGAGCCGCTAATTATCGGAGCGGTGCAAAGGTAAGGCGAGCCAGCGGTCTCAGCGCCGCGGCAGCTTTTAATGAGGCCTACGACGCTCTGATCCGCCCACGCCAAGGACGGGACCAGAGCGCTCCCGTCACGTGACCCGAGCCCCCCCCACATCCTAATCACAAGGAAAAACAAGGATGAAAGCCTGAAAATCTCCGAGCTGGAGGGCGCTCCAGAGGACACTTCCTAGATTAGCTCCCCCCTCCCATGCAGTCTGCCATGTTCCCTCCGACCCAGCCTTAGATGGGGAACAAGAGGCCCCGGGGCCCTCTCTATGGGCGTCTGGAGCCGGGTGGGTGGTTATCACGGGGCATTTAGACATCTGTCAGCCTCTAATGAAAGAGCTCAATTTAGTGGAAAATCTAAAACAAGCGAGTCTGACGGGCGGCTGACGGCTTTTAACTCGCAGCGTGCTGCGGCGGATCGGGGGGAATTAGAAAATAATTGAATCAAAAGGTGGAAGGAGAGGAGAGGGTAGCTGCTGAGGCATGTTTTTAGGAGCAGATGAAAGCATCAGAGCCAGCAGGCCTGGGCAGCAGGGGGCGGGGCTTCAAATCGCTCCGGGGGTGCGGCGCATGTTCCCCAGCGATAGATGGCTTCTATAACGGCTAGGGTTCATGGGTGTGTGGAAGAACAGCATTTAGAACATGCTGGTGCTATTAAGAGTGTCGGAGATGAACACATGGCTCTCCAGGCAACACAGCGCCGCTCTGTCTCCACCCCCCTCCACCTTCATTAGCGCGTCATTAGGAGGAAAGCTGCCGTTCCCCTGGAAGCCTGGCTGCCTTCACAGCAAACACACATTTCCCCAGTTTCCCAATGCTGCTGCAGTGGATTCTGTCTGGAGGATGAAGGAGTGCGATGAGAGGATCGATGTCAAAAACTGCGTTATTATCATAAAATAGGAACAATGCTGAATATTCTCGTCTCTCTGCAGACAAACAGCCCTTTCTGCTATAAATGGTTTATTTTCATTTCGGCATCATGGTTGAGACTTTTCTGATCATTTTTTTTCAGAAGCACACAGATGTTGGACAGTAAGTTCTGTGGTGGAGGTCAGGACCAACGGGCCGAATCTTCAGATTCTAACAGGAACCATCATCCACAAAACGTTCACTCCAACTTCTGAAAACAGACCCACAGGATATCGTCCCTCCACCAAACTTTCCACCGGACACACTAAAGCAGGGAGTGCAGGCAAAGTGCGCTAAATATGCTCTGCATCTGCTGCACGCAGGTGTCAGCCGAGGCTGGTTGAAGCCAATATAAAAGGAGCCTGGATGGAGGGAGGGGCGGAGCTGATCCGCACTTGGATCCGCACACCAGGCACAGAATACCTGCCCCTGTTTGCGCCCGCTACTCTGTTAGCAACATGGGTGTCTGCTACTCTGTATAGGCCTGCTACTCTTTTAGCGCCGGCTACTCTGTTAGCTCCCGCTAGTCTTTTAGCATCTGCTACTCTGTTAGCGCCCGCTACTCTTTTAGCGTCTGCTACTCTGTTAGCGCCCGCTACTCTTTTAGCATCTACTACTCTGTTAGCGCCCGCTAGTCTTTTAGCACCTGCTACTCTGTTAGCACCCGCTACTCTTTTAGCGTCTGCTACTCTGTTAGCGCCCGGCAGTCTTTTAGCGTCTGCTACTCTGTTAGAGCCCGCTACTCTTTTAGCACCTGCTACTCTGTTAGCACCCGCTACTCTTTTAGGGTCTGCTACTCTGTTACCTCCCGTTAGTCTTTTAGCATCTGCTACTCTGTTAGCTCCTGCTACTCTTTTAGCGTCTGCTACTCTATTAGCGCTCGCTACTCTTTTAGCATCTGCTACTCTGTTAGCTCCCACTTGCATGTTTGCACATGATACCATCTTAACGCCTGCTACTCTTTTAGCATCTGCTACTCTGCTTGCACCCACTACTCTTTTAGTGATGGCTACTCTGTTAGTGCCCGCTACTCTTTTAGCATCTACTACTCTGTTAGCGCCTGCTAGTCTTTTAGCATCTGCTACTCTGTTAGTGCCCACTATTCTTTTACTGTCTGCTACTCTGTTAGCTCCCGCTACCATGTTTGCACACGATACCATGCTAACGCCCGCTACTCTTTTAGCGTCTGGTACTCTGCTTGCACCCGCTACTCTTTTACTGATGGCTACTCTGTTAGTGCCCGCTACTCTTTTAGCATCTACTACTCTGTTAGCGCCTGCTAGTCTTTTAGCATCTGCTACTCTGTTAGTGCCCACTATTCTTTTACCGTCTGCTACTCTGTTAGCTCCCGCTACCATGTTTGCACATGATACCATGCTAACGCCCACTACTCTTTTAGCGTCTGGTACTCTGCTTGCACCCGCTACTCTTTTAGTGATGGCTACTCTGTTAGTGCCCGCTACTCTTTTAGCATCTACTACACTGTTGGTGGCTGCTAGTTTTTTAGCATCTGCTACTTTGTTAGTGCCCGCTATATTCTTTTACCATCTGCGACTCTGTTAGCTCCCGCTACCATGTTTGCACACGATACCATGTTAACGCCCGCTACTCTTTTAGCGTCTGCTACTCTGCTTGCACCCGCTACTCTGTTAGTGATGGCTACTCTGTTAGCGCCCAATACTCTGTTAGTGTCCGCTACTCTTTTAGGATCTACAACTCTGTTAGCTCCCGCTAGTCTTTTAGCATCTGCTAGTCTGTTAGCTCCAATTATCCCCTAGCCTAGTAAGAGTAAGTGGGATTATGCTGAGACCGAGGCTATCATTGAAATTTGGGCAAAGAACGCTATCCACACATAAGTTCCTGAATGTTAGGGGTGCTGCAATTTTTGTGTAATTCCAGCCTTGAGGCCTGTATTATCGTGGACCACCGTTAGGAGGCGAGGAACCGCGCTAGCGTGATATGTAAATGTTGGTGAGGAACCGAGCTCGGCACGGTTAACTGACCCAAGCTCGGTCTGAACTCAGCATGGATCGGTTTCAGATGGGTAGTGTAAATGGGGCAAATGTTTTTCAATAAAGTAAAAAAAAAAAAAAAACGAACATCTCAAGTAAAGCAAAACATTGTTTTTTTTTTATGTAGAATGTCTATTTGAATTTCAGTGTTTCCACCGATCTTTTCAGGTGACATACTTCAAAATGAACATAGAAAAAAAAATGTAAATAATAAAAACCATTTATAGCTTTTTTGACCAGATTAGACAGCTGAACACCGTATGAAGTTGTCTGTCGATTTAATGGCCCATAGCAGCCCTGCCATCACTACTGTCACAATTAATGAGACTAAACCCAGAAAGCTGGGCGTTTTTACGGCGACAAAGACGAAGTTACTGTTGATCTACGATTTAAAGAAATCTGGATGAGAGTTTGGAATCGCTGCTCTCCGTTGGAAGAGGTTTGTTCTCAGGTCGGTTCCTTATAGTCAGACTGCAGACGAAGGTAAACCAAGTCTGGAATCAGAAACTAGAGATTTCCAGTTAGTGGTTGAGATGCTTCTGAAACAGTTGGACTTTAATAGGTGAAAGTAAAACAAAAATCAGTGAAAGCAGAACAAAAATACAGGATTTAGCGAGAGGAAGCAGAATGGGCCGTGCTCGGAGATAAAGCACCGACATCTTTGTTGTTTAGCTTCCTTCTGTACACAGCCGTGCACTTTATTGCTTTCTGTAAGAAAATCTACAACCAGTCGAGTGTTTCAAACCCAAACGGACACGGCTAACGCTCTGCCCTGGCAGCAGCGCCGTCCTTTCTGTGCAATTTGGGCTCCGTCCAGCTTTTCAATGATTGCATCTCTGCCTGTTAGGGCCTTGGGTCTGGAGGAGAGATAGAGCGAGCGGAGGGAAGAGCGCCAACTCAAACATTGTTCCACTGGCTTTTTACAAGCCATGAGAGTGGGGGAGTTAATAAGCAGGTATTGGTTTTTAACGGCTGCCCGTTTATTGCTTTGGCCTCGGGCGTGCAGGAGAGCTCCACTCCACCTTCTCCCCGTCCATCCGTAGATCACCTCTGCTAATCTCTGCCTCCATTTTCCCCTCTCTCTGCATGCTCTCCTTTTGTTTTCACCAACTATCGGCAATTAATCCTGACTCCTCATCAACTGTTGGCTTTTAGCCCCGCCCCCTAACCTTTCCAGCCTCGTCTGATGCGGAACATTTCTGAATAGAAGAAATCATAAACAGAACGGCGTCGGCTGGCCTCATTGTGCTCCTATTGATTGAGCAGCGCGGCTACATGTTGCAGAGCTCAGGTTTATTCAATTTTAAGCCATATATCTGAGTCAATACGGGACAATCTGACATTCGTAGGTCTGTGCTGTGCAGCTCTGACATGATGAATGCGCTGCAGGTTTAATTACCGACATATTGAGCCATTGATCAGTGTCATCTGGTCCTCAGAGGGCAGTTTTAAGGCTTGGCTCCCAGAAGGATTTCCTCCATGAATCAAACTGAGACCAGATTCTTCTAACTGAGCGAGGTCCATTCATCTTTATTTGCTCCAACTACTGAAATAACCGTCGGCAGAAACATCAGCTTTAAATGTTGAAGGTTTCTGTTTGATCATTGCTTCCTGTAATTATGATGGCGCTGTCAACTCAACGCCATGTTTCTTCATTGTGGACGTTTCAGGATGTCTCTTGAGGTCCAGAGATGACCAAAGATGAAAGGCTGGCCTTAGATCTGTGCTTCTGTACGTCTGATGCCGTCTCATCTTCCACCACAGATTACTGCTCAGATCTGAACCCCTTGACCTCTGACCCTATGGACCTCTGACCCCACTGACCTGTGACTCCATGGACCCTATGGATCCCTGACCTCAATGAACCAATGAACATCTGACCCTATGGATCCCTGACCCCAATGAACCAATGAACATCTGACCCTATGGATCCCTGACCCCAATGAACCAATGAACATCTGACCCTATGGATCCCTGACCCCAATGAACCAATGAACATCTGACCCTATGGATCACTGACCCCAATGAACCAATGAACATCTGACCCTATGGATCACTGACCCAAATAACTAATGAACATCTGACCCTATGGATCCCTGACCCCAATGAACCAATGAACATCTGACCCTATGGATTCCTGGCCCTATTTAACCAACGAACATCTGACCCTATGGATCCCTGACCCCAATTAACCAACGAACATCTGACCCTATGGATCCCTGACCCCAATGAACCAATGAACATCTGACCCTATGGATTCCTGAGCCCATTTAACCAATGAACATCTGACCCTATGGATCCCTGACCCCAATTAACCAATGAACATCTGACCCTATGGATTCCTGGCCCTATTTAACCAACGAACATCTGACCCTATGGATCCCTGACCCCAATTAACCAACGAACATCTGACCCTATGGATCCCTGACCCCAATGAACCAATGAACATCTGACCCTATGGATTCCTGAGCCCATTTAACCAATGAACATCTGACCCTATGGATCCCTGACCCCAATTAACCAATGAACATCTGACCCTATGGATCCCTGACCCAAATTAACCAATGAACATCTGACCCTATGGATCCCTGACCCCAATTAACCAACGAACATCTGACCCTATGGATTCCTGACCCCATTTAACCAATGAACATCTGACCCTATGGATCCCTGACCCCAATTAACCAATGAACATCTGACCCTATGGATCCCTGACCCCAATGAACATCTGACCCTATGGATCCCTGACCCCAATTAACCAACGAACATCTGACCCTATGGATCCCTGACCCCAATAAACCAATGAACATCTGACCCTATGGATTCCTGACCCCATTTAACCAATGAACATCTGACCCTATGGATCCCTGACCCCAATGAACCAATGAACATCTGACCCTATGGATCCCTGACCTCAATTAACCAATGAACATCTGACCCTATGGATCCCTGACCCCAATGAACCAATGAACATCTGACCCTATGGATCCCTGACCCCAATGAACCAATGAACATCTGACCCTATGGATCACTGACCCCAATGAACCAATGAACATCTGACCCTATGGATCACTGACCCAAATAACCAATGAACATCTGACCCTATGGATCCCTGACCCCAATAAACCAATGAACATCTGACCCTATGGATTCCTGACCCTATTTAACCAATGAACATCTGACCCTATGGATCCCTGACCCCAATTAACCAACGAACATCTGACCCTATGGATCCCTGACCCCAATGAACCAATGAACATCTGACCCTATGAATTCCTGACCCCATTTAACCAATGAACATCTGACCCTATGGATCCCTGACCCCAATTAACCAATGAACATCTGACCCTATGGATCCCTGACCCCAATTAACCAATGAACATCTGACCCTATGGATCCCTGACCCCAATTAACCAACGAACATCTGACCCTATGGATTCCTGACCCCATTTAACCAATGAACATCTGACCCTATGGATCCCTGACCCCAATTAACCAATGAACATCTGACCCTATGGATCCCTGACCCCAATGAACATCTGACCCTATGGATCCCTGACCCCAATTAACCAACGAACATCTGACCCTGTGGATCCCTGACCCCAATAAACCAATGAACATCTGACCCTATGGATTCCTGACCCCATTTAACCAATGAACATCTGACCCTATGGATCCCTGACCCCAATTAACCAATGAACATCTGACCCTATGGATCCCTGACCCCAATTAACCAATGAACATCTGACCCTATGGATCCCTGACCCCAATTAACCAACGAACATCTGACCCTATGGATTCCTGACCCCATTTAACCAATGAACATCTGACCCTATGGATCCCTGACCCCAATTAACCAATGAACATCTGACCCTATGGATCCCTGACCCCAATGAACATCTGACCCTATGGATCCCTGACCCCAATGAACCAATGAACATCTGACCCTATGGATCCCTGACCCCAATGAACCAATGAACATCTGACCCTATGGATCACTGACCCCAATTAACCAATGAACATCTGACCCTATGGATCCCTGACCCCATTTAACCAATGAACATCTGACCCTATGGATCCCTGACCCCAATTAACCAATGAACATCTGACCCTATGGATCCCTGACCCCAATGAACATCTGACCCTATGGATCCCTGACCCCAATTAACCAATGAACATCTGACCCTATGGATCCCTGACCCCAATTAACCAACGAACATCTGACCCTGTGGATCCCTGACCCCAATAAACCAATGAACATCTGACCCTATGGATCCCTGACCCCATTTAACCAATGAACATCTGACCCTATGGATCCCTGACCCCAATTAACCAATGAACATCTGACCCTATGGATCCCTGACCCCAATGAACATCTGACCCTATGGATCCCTGACCCCAATTAACCAATGAACATCTGACCCTATGGATCCCTGACCCCAATTAACCAACGAACATCTGACCCTGTGGATCCCTGACCCCAATAAACCAATGAACATCTGACCCTATGGATTCCTGACCCCATTTAACCAATGAACATCTGACCCTATGGATCCCTGACCCCAATTAACCAATGAACATCTGACCCTATGGATCCCTGACCCCAATTAACCAATGAACATCTGACCCTATGGATCCCTGACCCCAATTAACCAACGAAAATCTGACCCTATGGATTCCTGACCCCATTTAACCAATGAACATCTGACCCTATGGATCCCTGACCCCAATTAACCAATGAACATCTGACCCTATGGATCCCTGACCCCAATGAACATCTGACCCTATGGATCCCTGACCCCAATGAACCAATGAACATCTGACCCTATGGATCCCTGACCCCAATGAACCAATGAACATCTGACCCTATGGATCACTGACCCCAATTAACCAATGAACATCTGACCCTATGGATCCCTGACCCCATTTAACCAATGAACATCTGACCCTATGGATCCCTGACCCCAATTAACCAATGAACATCTGACCCTATGGATCCCTGACCCCAATGAACATCTGACCCTATGGATCCCTGACCCCAATTAACCAATGAACATCTGACCCTATGGATCACTGACCCCAATGAACCAATGAACATCTGACCCTATGGATCCCTGACCCCAATTAACCAATGAACATCTGACCCTATGGATCCCTGACCCCAATGAACCAATGAATATCTGACCCTATGGATTCCTGACCCCATTAACCCCTGATCCTTTGGACCTCTGACCCCATGGATTCCTGACCCCATGGACTCTGACCCCATTAACCCCTGATCCTTTGGACCTCTGACCCCATGGAACTCTAACCCTATGGACCTCTGAACCCATGGATCCCTGACCCCATTAACCCCTGATCCTTTGCGCCTCTGACCCCTTTCATCACTGTCTTGTTGGAGCTCTGACATATTGGATCTCTGACCCCATGGACCTCTGACCCTATTAATCCCTGATCCTTTGGACCTCTGACCCTATTGACCTCTGACCCCATTGACCACTGTCTTGTTGGAGGTCTGACATATTGGACCTCTGACCCCATGGACCCTATGGATCGCTAACCTTTCCCATTGGGAACCTACTAGCACTAAGTTGCTAACTGGTTAGCAAGATGCTTCCAACAAACCGGCCACAACTGAAGTTGCTTGCGAACCTTCCACCACAACAATCCCACCCCCTTGATAAAGGACCAATCACATTCACGTTATTCACTCGTGTAAAGTCGTGCACCACTCGGGAGAATTCAGAAATGCAACGGGTGGAACTGCCGCTTCCCTACGACTTTCATTTAAAAGTGATTTAAAAAGGACCAGGGGAAGCCAGCTGAATGAAACCAAAGGAATAGATTTGATTAAAAACGGTCAAACATTTCTTAACCAAATAACTTATAGGTGGAAAAGTTGGGTTTGAATTGAGATAAACTGGTTCTGGTAGAACTGTGACCCATTAGAGACCGAAACCTGTCTCTGCTTTCCTCCGCTGAGACATCCTAGTGGTTCTTTGGAGTGTGCCTTCAAGCCTCTGAGCTTCTCTGGGAAGAACAATGGAGGCAAACGGGAGTATTTGTTTCCAGCTAAGTCCCACCGGGTTCCTCCAGCATCTGCTTCCCCGCTAATCAATGCAGAGGCTTCTCCCTCTGACAGGCGGCTGCTCACCTGCCGGCGCTCTCGGACACTCCTGCTAAATGCAGCGCGGTGGCATGGAGGTAATCTCACACACACATGCAGGCCGGGGGGCGAGCTGGCCTCCGGGCGCCGCTGTGAGTTTGTGATTAGAGCGAAAGGTGGGAAGACTCAAATACTCACCCCTGTTAAGGTCTTTATGTTATGCAGTGCATTCTGGGCTTCAAGGGCAGCTTTCCTTGTGTAAAACGTGACAAAACAGCAGCCTGGAGAAAAAGAAAGGAAAGAGAGGCGAGGGATCAGCAGGAGCAGCGACAAAGAGCGTCTTCTATATTCATCTACTTGGCATCACCTGTCGACACCTGCAGACGCTGAGTGAATATTAACAACACAAACATGCAAGGTGGAGAAGAGGAGGAGGCGTTTGGATCTGTTTCAAAGCTTGACGACTCCAGTCAGGAGGAGGAGGGGGGGGCGAATAAAAACAGGAGAAAAGGAGGAGGAAGGAGCTGCTTTCTGCTCATTAATCCATCGCTAATCAGTCAACAGTCTGACATCAGGAAGCTCCGTGTTTGACTTTGCTCTGATTTACTGATTCATGGTTTCTACTGAACGTCTGATCGACCCAGAGAGCAGAATCCACATCCTGCGCATTAAAAACACGCATCAACATCACTTTCATTACGTCTGCGTTCCCTAAAGAAACGAAAGCTGAGTTTGTAAAGATGTAGAAACGGAACCAGAAGCATGAAATGCAGACATCCTGGACACAGACAACAGTTAGGTTTGAACTATTTTAGCTAAAGCAGACGATCATTTTCTAAAATAGCTAAATATTAATAATGACTGAAAAAAGGTCAGCCTAACCAGAACATTTTTTATCATAATCTGCTACTCTAAACAGTATTTAACACTGAGATTAAATGCAGGTGTTTATGCATCCATGTTATACATTGAGTTTTTCAATACAAAATATAAAAAATAGAAAGTTTTTCCATTTAAATTTTAAATCTGAATAGTTTTTCTAAAGTAGAGAACAACAATCGTTCCCCT
Organism: Cyprinodon tularosa; assembly: GCF_016077235.1. Classification (NCBI taxonomy): domain Eukaryota; kingdom Metazoa; phylum Chordata; class Actinopteri; order Cyprinodontiformes; family Cyprinodontidae; genus Cyprinodon; species Cyprinodon tularosa. The sequence continues at coordinate 212,482 of NW_024038801.1, forward strand.
TGATTTATGTATATAACTAGCTTTATTATGATTCATACAGGGAGTATTATATATTATATGGACACTGCAATGTAAGTAGAACAGGAAAAATGAGAAAAGATGAAAGAAAGAAGAGATAAAATGGAGATAATGATATTATATCATCACTTTTTTTTTAATAAAACACCTGAACTGACCGTTTTTCTTTCTTTTGTCTGTCTTAATGTTGGCAGTGGGCTTTATGCTGCCCTGCAAGGCTTTAAACCTGGGTTTAATGGAGACTAAGCCATTCTAAAGCACATATCAAGGAGCTCATTTTGAGCCTGGATCCAGATTTATTGTTGATTCTGTTTATGGTGGAGAATCCTGCTTCACAGCAGCAGGTTGAGCCAAACATACTCTAAATGTTCTTTGAGCACCATTTCACTTTTCTTTCACCAGTTCAACACAGTTCTTGCACCAGTCCACACTTTCCTCCACTTTTTCTCATCATCTTCTCCTTCTTTCCCATCGCCCAGCTTGCCACAGGTTTGCCTGCTGTGTCTAAAAGTAGCAGCAGCAGCAACCCAGACTGACAGCAGCTCATTGGATCATTTGGATCACGTGTAGCCTGGATGGCTTTACCGTATTAACAGAAGAAGAGGCGCAAGCGAAACTAGACACTGTCGTCGGACAACATACGGTAATTTCTAAATGTTTTAATCTGGGTGGTTCTGGATTAGCAAGCCAAGTTCTATTTATTCATTTTATAATAATAGCATTGTAAATCCTGCACTTGCTGCTATTGCACTTCTGGTTAGACCTACACTGCATTCAATCTCTATAACGCCTCCCTCAAGTGATTCAGCCCCCCCTGTAATTGACATTTATGCACTATTTTTGCACGCCATGTATCACTTTACTTGGATTTATCACTTTACTTGGATTTTCACTTTACTTGGATTTATCACTTTACTTGGATTTTCACTTTACTTGGATTTAGTTTCTACATATGCATAGATATACGTACAGATATATATATATATATATAGAAGAGCTATATGTGTATATACTTTATCACTTTTTATTCTTACTTTTTATCTTTATTATATTGTATAGTTGGATGTGTGTATATATTATTTAAAACTGTAACTGGAGCGTGTAACAAAAGTAATTTCCCTCTGGGATTATTAAAGTATTTCTGATTCCTTGCCTTCTACCTTTACCTGTGTAATGACAATAAAGTTGAATCTAATCTAATCTAGAAAACTATAGTTTAACTTCATAATGCTGGAATCGTCCCACTGTGAACAGGTGGAAAAATGTCTGCAGCCCAGAGGCGTAGCTCCTGTCGGTCCATTTGGGTAAGATTATGTTTTTTTTTAGGGAGGAGCAGAACTGTGTGCTGGATGGAACCTGATCTGGCTCCATCACAGGTAAACATCCCATAATGAGGCTTTCTGCCGGATCGTAGTTCATTTCTCTGTGTATCTATTTGTCCAGCGGTGAGCAGAGAGCGCCTTTGTTTACATCTGCTTTGTTTTGATCCCCACTGAGCTCCTGAAACAAATCCAATCAGCGGGACTGAGGCGGACCGTTTGTGGTTTTTTTGTTGCCCGTATCAGAGGCGTCGGCCCCGGTGACGCTCACCCCGCTGAGCATCTCAGTGAATACAACAGCGAGCATCTGGAGCCGGTTTAGCCTCCCGGTCCCAGAGTCCCTTTGATGAGGATGGGAGCGTAATGGATCTGATTCCTGCGGCGTCCTCTGGGTGCCGCGCTGCCGAATAGTTGGCCCCTAGCCTGGCATCAGCAACGTGATCGGTGTGGTGATGTGGATGCTGCGGGCCTGAGCATTAGCAGGGATAACAGCAGGCTTAGTGTTTGCTTCCAAAACCTGTGGCGGCTCGGCCTCAAACCGCCGCTTTAACTCCAGAGGTCGCCTTACCTTCACCTCAGAGGCCCCCAGCAGCCCCTGATTCGCCAAGGGTCAGGTGGGAAAGAATCAATTAATCAGAAACACATAAGGAAGCTGATGTGGATCATTGAAGGTAAACTCCAGTCATTTATTAGAAGTTTAATAATTTGATCTGACAGGAAAGAATCTTCTACGGTGTCCAGATTATGTCCCGCACCGCCATGAGGAAGATGGCTGTCCACACACAGAATAAGGAGCTGCATATTGGGGGGAAATTTGGTGGAAGGAAAACCATGCTGCTAAAGACCTCATTCAGAAGAGTTAAGAGTCTGGAGATTTGAATGAGAAAGAAATCAAATAAAAATGTTGATTTTAAAAAAAGTACTTAAACCCAGAAGGATCCAGAACCTGGACTGACCTCTGGCTCTCGGGCCGGTTCTAGTTTAAAAGTCTGCCGAACTTTTCAGAGGCTTCAATAAAACAATCATAGTGTGTTAAATACAGACTAGCAGAGGAGGTTCCCCTGTTTCTGCAGGAAGCTGTGTATGGAAGCCAAATTAGACAATTTCAGTTAAGTTTATTTCTATAGCACCAATTCACAACACACGTCATCTGAAGGCACTTTACAGTTCACCAGATCATCCAGTCAAAATGATTCAAATTTTTCTATCTGAGGAAAACCAGTTGATTGCATCGACTCATTGACTCACTCAATCCCTCACACTAAGCATGCTTGTAGCGACAGTGGAGAGGAAAAACTCCCTTTTAACAGGAAGAAACAATTCAGCCCAAAGTTATCCACATTTAAAAAGGAAAATCAAGTTGGAGATAAGAACCACTGGAGATGTTTGCATCAGATGCGCAGCCACAGTGGTTTGAGTTGAATGAAGAGGAACCCAGTTAGAACGAGCAGAACCGAAGGCAAGACTCGCAGTTCATGTTAAATGGTTCATCTAAAGTTGTAGGGAAGCGGCTGTTCCAACCGTTGCATTTCCAAATTCTCCGTAGTGGTGCCCGACTTTACACGAGTGAATAAAGTGAATGTGATTGGACGTTTATCAAGGGGGCGGGATTGTTGTGGCGGAAGGTTCACAAGCAAGTTTAGTTGTGGCCGGTTTGTCCGAAGCATCTTGCTAACCAGTTAGCAACTTAGTGCTAATAGGTTCCCAATGGGAAATTCCATTGGGACCAAGTAGCACTAAATAGTGACTTAGAAACGACACTGTCAAGGAACGCTATGGACAGAGGAAACATGCAAGAGGAGGAGAGTTTAGTGTCGGAGGTCGTGGATGAGTCTCCTCCATCATCCATTTTTTATTTAGAGGAGGAAAGCGGGGACGAAGATGTTGTGGAAGAGGACGTCAGGGCGGCAGAAGCTTGGTTTGGTGTAGAAGGCTTCCAGCCGTACATGTTTGAGCCCTTGCCTCGCAACGCTGCCAGTTCTGTTAGCTCTACGCCTGCCGAAGACACAGACGTCCATCCCCGTGAACACTGGGACGGAACTCAATGGGAAAGGAAAGGATTCTTATTTCAACCGTTGCGTATATTAGCTGCGACATGAATCAAGATGCTATGTTTGAATAATTGATAGTTGATATATGATCGCCCGAATTTAGATGTTCAGGCTGACGTATAATTAACTAGCCTGCATACGATAACAAAAAAAAAAACCCAGATTTGATGGGTCAAATAAAGAGAACCTTTATATACATGTTTAAGCCAGAATGATTTGACATTCCCTACGACTTTAGCAGTTTGTTATAAATGAATCAGTTATTTTTCCCTGACTTCATCATCAGTTTAAAGTTCCACAGGAAGACGACCATGGAGGATCCATCAAGTCCAGGGAGAACAATAGGAAGGTTCTATTAGCGGCCTAGTCAAATCCTGGACTTAAATCTGAGAGCAGCTTTCTGGCTTCAAGATAAAGTAAATTTTAGATTTTACTCTGGTTCCCTTTGGTTTGATATTAAAACAGTTTTAATGATCTGAAAGTTCTTCAAAAACTAAGAAAGAGGGAATCTGGAGGGGTGAATACTTTCCCGGCTCTGCACCGTCTGCTCCCCTGGCTGCCAGAGGAGCCCCGGTAAGTTCAGACGGTGCTGAGTGAGAGCCGTTCAGAGGGGAACCCTCAGCATCGCCTCCGTCCTCCACATCAGAACCACTCCTGCTTCAGACCTTCCAATTTGAAATTCTAATAAAACGGAGCGAGGTTAGCTGCTAGCTGCGCTCCACGCATTACGATTCCAGAGGCATTTCCTGCAGACCTGGACATGTGAGGGCTAGCTTTTGGTGTTAGCATTAGCGATTCTGACGGCATATAACATGCAGGGGGGGGATTTTAGCTGTTGAGGCTCGGAGTTGTGATTCCTGAGGAGCAGTCTGGGCCCCGGAGCCATGCAGCATGTGGCGGATCGTCCCAGGTGGTTGGCTGTCAGGACCAGGATCAAAGAGCAGAGGAGCGGACCTCACACACACACATCTACACACCCGGCGTACACCAGGGTGTGCCAGACCCACCTGTTTAACAGTCAGGACACTCCATCGCAGGAAAACCTGCAGTGAGCCACAGAGTGACACGCTCATTTTAGGAGTCTGTCTGCATCGACACGTCGCATTTACACAAACACTTTTTAAAAGGCCTAAAATGTGCTGCCGAGCGACTTAAACACTTTCTGGGAGTCTTTCCTCGCAGCACAAACATTTACTCGGAGGCAGAGAGGGGGCTCAGAGCGCAGAGAGCCGCTCTGCTTGAGCTGTTGAAGAGGGACTCTCAAAAAATACACACCAGAGACGAGCACACGCAAACTCCAGGAGAGGGGAGGAAATCTATTAGAGGCTGGTGTGTGTGTGTGTGTGTGTGAGAAACAACAACAGGGAGAGCAGCTGAGAGGACATGAGGAGGAAGGGCAGAGGAAGAGGAGGATGGAGAAGAAGAGGTTGTGAACAGAATAAAGAGCAGAGGAGGGAGATGCAGTTCATAAATGCTTCATGGATGCTGAAAGGGGCCCTTTGACTGAGTGAAGATCCTCACCCCCTCCCTCCCCCCTTCTCCCCCCGGTTCTGTCAACACATCCAGCCTCTGAAACAACAGGTCGACTCCAAACAGCAGAGCAGCAGAGGAGGCCATGCTGATGGCTCCACACGTCTGTTTCTGTGTCAGATCGCCCCCAAAGCGCAGGAAGTATTCACACCACTTGGCTGCGGCACACCCACAGCGTCAGGTACCGTCAATAAAACAGATGCAACGCCGTCTGAAGCTCTAAATGGAAATAAATAAAGCAAATAAATTCAGGATTTGTATTCTTCGTCAGCTCACACATAAATGCGACATCAAATGTTTCATTTGTGAGAAATGTGCAAATAAACATGTATGAATCTACATCCCCGGATAAATAAAGCTGCTGCAGGCTTTACCACTAAGCGGCGGTAATGCACCTAGACGCTGAAGATGATGGAATGTTATCCTGCTCATTCACTGAAAGCAACGGTCGTTTGTCAATTCGCAACAACGCGAGTTCGGACTCGTGTCCTCGACGAGTACGTTCTTGAGAAGAACACAGGGAAGTGTGGACTCTGGGAGAACGGGAGCACACAGCATAAATATGGGTCAATAGGAACAGAAGCGTACTGATGACATCACCACATGCTCGGCTCGTCTGGAGCTGCATTTCACCTCCTGTTATTAATAGTAATTAGATCAATAGCGTAAATATCAGTAAGCAGAGACAGCAATTGCTTACGTTCCCACAACCTCTTAGGGGGCCCCTACGCAGTTGTTGACTAGGACGTCTCTTACGTCTCTCGTGTCGACTAGGACGACTGATCGCACCATATTTATACCCCAACACATGGCAGATTTCAACATTATGGTGAGCCGTTTAAACACGACAACGATAGCAAAACAGACAGTGGTGCTTTTAATCCAGGGGTTGACGTTAAGGATTTTTACCACTTGCCCTTTGGGCAAGTGACTTTCACATTTCATTTGCCCAGAAACCATTTTTACTTGCCCAGTATAATGTTTGATAAATATAGTTCCTAATATTTATTTTTGTATCTATATCAATGAAACATGTTTGTTTTTTAAATGTTTTTTGTAACTCAGTATTTTTTAAGTTTTCAGGTTCCTGGTGTGTATATGTATGCGTCAGATAATGAACTCAAGCCTACATTACCGTGTTAACATGCTTTTCAATCCTTCCTGCACATTCTTTTCAAACTAAACTTTGCTTTAAACTGTTGTCTGCTTGGAAAAATAGAAATTGCAATGTTAAAAATCTAAAAAAAACTTGACAGGTTAAAAACTTAACATAAATCGCAAGACAGAAGTCAATGTCACAAATGAATAACTTTTATTTTAGAGTCACGGTATGTTTATACAAGATAATACTATTAATATCATGTGACTTTTCTAGAGAATCATTATACATAGTTATTTTATACAGGGTTTCCACAGTCTGACATCATTTCAGAATTCCCTGATTTTTAACTGACTTAGGATTAGTTTTCCCTGACAAAATAAATGCAGCCGTTTGTCGTTTTGGTAACTACATCAAAGTTACCGCTAGGTGGACAAAAATCACGCCATCTGGCGGAAAATCCCCCGGCTTTTTCAAATCAAGCGAGAATATGTACAAAACAACAAAAATGGCGCCGGCAATGCTTCTGGGTCGTTTTCATCGAATGTCTGTGATTTTAAAGTAATTTTGAGTGATAAATATTTTTTTTTTTGCGAAATTTGTACTCTCCCAACAATAAAACTACTTGCCCCGGTAGATTGAGCGATGGTTAACATCGAGCCCTTTAATTACTATGTTATTAACTAGTTAATACGTTAGTTCATTAGACGGTTGGTAAAAAATACACTCATATAATATAAATATGTTTCAAACCGCAATAAAGATCTTAAAAGAACAATGTATTTGAGTATTTTATTTTTTACAATACAACTTGGAATCATGGGTAATCCAGAACGTAGATTAAACCATAACCGTTACATACAATGTGTTGGTGACGATTGATACCAAAAAGAGGAACTTAAGTGGATTCCAGAGGAGAAAAAGGAAAGAAGAGCTGCTGGAAGAACGAACCTATGGAAGACAGAGGGGACCAATCAAAACCCAGATCATTCTGTTATCTGGTGCAGAAAATGAAACAGGACCAAATATTTGGACCTGTTTAATCTGAGGAGCTACGCTGCTGTATGGAGATAAAGACCAAGTGTCTTTTGCAGAGAGGGGAGCTTCATGGTCAGGATTATCATCTGCTCTGCAAATCAAAGAGGAGTAGCTAACACCCACAGCCACCGATGCTCCAATCAGGAGGAAGGGTCCCGTTCATTGCTCTGGTCTGGCTCAGATCTCAGAGCTGGAAGGAGAAGCTGAACGTCTCCCTGCTCAGTGAATCATGATGGCGTCAACAACACTAAATTTATTCCTAATTGCATCATCAGATGAGGTTATAAAACACAACCTGTAAGCAGCGACAGCCCCCCCCCCCCCCCGGGAGCTTTTGTTTCCTTTGTGTGTAGATAAGCTGAACCCCTGCTGAAAATGATGGGAAATGATGAATAATCTGTTCAAAGCTAGCAATTTCAACCGACGGTTTATGCGAGGATAAGTAATTGGTGCTCAGCTAGAACAGCAGAAACAACCTGCACTGATGAGTTCAGAGAAAACCTTTAAAACAGCCTCAGCATCGAAAATAATCGATTTCTGTTCGCCAGATAGTTCTCCATCGGCTGGATGTTCATTGAGGAGGAAGTATCAGATTAATAAAATCATAAAAATTGTTTAAAAAGAAGAATAGAGCCACAGATCTGCACTTAAATTCTTAATTGCTGAAAATTCATCAGAACATTAAAAACAATCTTTGTTGACTTTGTTTCCAAGTCTGAAGACGTTTCGCTTCTAATCCAGGAAGCTGGATGGAAGTGAATTGAAAAAGCTTCCTGGGTGGGAAACGAAACGTCTTCAAACTTGGAAACAAAGTCCAGTGGATTGTTTTTAATTTTCTTTTGTTTTTGGAAAAACTTCAGAAACTCAGGCTGTGATCTGGTTCTGGTTCCTTCCTTTAAGCTCCATGCTGTCAGGAACAGGATGATCACTTTAGAGGACATTGTTCAGGTTCAACCTGCAGGAAGATGAAGCTCAACCTCAGCAGGAGGTTCTGTAATGGATTGATTGACTTTAATGATCTCACGGTGGAGAAATTTACTTGTTACATCAGCTCAAATAATCAAAGGAGGAACTTGTTATAACGAAAAAACAGTTATTTATTGCTCGAGATAACGAGATGATTAACCTGTATGAGTAATAGGGTTGTCAAAAGTATCGACTCAAAAAAGTATCGATACTGAAACGTATCCGGATACAATACTCGTTTTTAAAAGTATCGATACAGTGCCACCACCAGTGACACCTAAACAGTCATTCATCTAAAGTGCAGAGTAGAGGAAAATGCACTTTCAGAACACTGTGTGATTCAATAATTCTACGCACTTTTCAGTTTCACACTTTTTCGTAAAAGGTGCAGCAGCTGAGAATTATTTTTGTTTCTTAACCGGTTTGGCTAGCGTCATTGTTATGTGTGCAAAACATAGCCAAGGAAGGAACACTTAATTTTAGTTTTATATGTTTTTTTTTCATAGCATACAACCTTTATTGTATTTTATTTATTAATGAAAATATTTCTGTAGAATTTTGGAGTCTTTGTTTTTATCCTTTTGGTATCGAATATTTTCCTTAATATCGGTATCGAGTTGAAAAGTTTAGTATCGTGACAACCCTAATGAGTAATGAATGACGCTGGCCAACAGCCCTGGATTCCCAGTCCATCCACGCCTGCGGTGCCCCTAGTTGTGCGGTTGTGGTTCCGCGTGTGCGCAAATAATCATTATTTTAGACTACGTTCACACTGTAGCCTGAAGTGACCCAAATCCGATTTTTTTGGCCCATATGTGACCTGTACCTGATCTTTTCATGACTGTCTGAACAACACAGATCCGATTTTTTCCAATGCGACCCAGGCCACTTGGCTATGTGGTCCGAAATCCAATACGAATCTGATCTTTTCAAATGCGACCAGTGTGTGAACGGCCAGGTCGCATTCATTCGTCACAATTCTGCGTCTTGCTACGCAGAAGCAGCAAAAAAAACAACAACCATGGCAGATGATGATGCGGAGAGCAGTATTTATGTTTAACCATGTGAAAACAATGAGTTTTTATGGTTGGAAAAGACCGCTAGATGCGCGCCGGCACTACCATCCATGTTTACTTCTGTAAACATAGAACACACCTGTGACGTCATTGCGTCCTCTACTGCGAATGCGGGACGCTTAGGTTGTATGACTGCAGTTCACACAGGATATTACATACAAGTCGCATATATTTGCAAATATGAACAGCAACGCAAAAAAAAAATCGGATTTCACAAAAAAATCTGGATTGAATGTAGCCTTAGTTTCCTTTTTCTTTTCACTCATTATCAGGTCATGGTGGATGATTGGATTACGTGGAATAGAGTAGAAAATCAATCTGACCATTTTTAATAAAAATCTTTAATCTTTGGTAACTTTTCGGTACCTAAATGTTAAACACAGGATTATTTACATATTACACAAAGGCTGCCATGACTTAAACTAATAAATCCTCTCCCGCTGTTATTGTATTGAAGGATGTAATCAGATTTAACTCACACCAATCATCTCGTTATCACAAGAAAATTATCTTGTTTTCTCAACAAAACCACTGTGAAAAAGTATCAGAGGAACACGGCCGCTCTGGGCTTCTGTACTATACAGTGTGTCCACATATTTTTTTATTATTATACATATTATTGCACAAGGTATTTATATAGATGGATATTTATATTTATTGCACAGGGTGTCAGATATAGAGAAACAGGTTATTGCAAAGGGTATCAAATAGTAATTGCACATAATACATTGCAGAAGTAATTGCTGTTGTAGAGTCTGGTTACAGCAGAGATGAATGACCAGTGGTAGCGCTACTTTTTACACTAAGGGTGTCTCCTTGAACCCCAGTCGGCCTCAGCAGATGGCCGCTCACACTGAGACTGGTTCTGCTGGAGGTTTCTTCCTGTTAAAAGGGAGTTTTTCCTCTCCACTGTCGCTACAAGCATGCTTAGAGTGAGGGATTGTATTTGAGTCAATGAGTCGATGCAATCAGCTGGTTTTCCTTATAGAAAACTTTGAATCAATCTGACTGGATGATCTAGTTGAACTGTAAAGTGTCTTCAGATGTTTTTGTCACTCCTTTTGTAAGTTTTGAAATTTACTTAATTTCATGAGGCAAAATCTTCAGAAAGTGCTTTAGCTCCATTTAGCACTCATCTTCAAAAGCTTGGCCTCTTGGATAATCTAATCTATCGTGATGTGATGTTTATGTCATGATACTCTGATGCCATGTTTTGCTTCTCATGTGTTTGTATTTCAATTATTTTCTTCATCTTTTTCGCCTAGAAGCAGAATTTTTCACCAGTTGTTCTGCCCAGCAGACAACAGCGTAGAGGAGGGCTGATGCCACCACAGTCTTAGACGTTTTTAGGCTCACTCCCTGCACCCTTCTTAAATTCTCTCCTAAGACAAAATAAAAAATCATCCTGTAATGTTTGGGTAGCTCTGATCCGGACGGATAAATCAGTGACGCAGATTAGCGCTAAATGTTGGGAGAGTTTCTTAAATGAAGCAGGAAGCGCTGCAGCTGCTCAGGCTGCATTCATCCACAGGAACATTTAGGATGCAGGAAATCTTCGCCTCTCCAGCTGATTTATTAGAGTAATATTTGGAGGACTAACGGAAGAAAATTATCCTGGATCCATAGAGTGAAACATTTACATAATTTCCTTTTTTTCCCCCCCAGAAGTGTTAAAAATCTTCTTATTAGAGCTGCAGGTTAGAATCTGCTGTGTGAGGCTGAATCAGCACTCAGTGGAAAACGCCCCGCGGTCCTCAGGGTGGGGTGGGGGGGGGGGGGGGGGGGTTATTAAGGAGGGTTTATCACAGAGACCTCAGCTCTGCCTCTGGGTGGCACAGGAAGTCTCCTCCAATCGTCTGGAGTTTTTTGTGCGTTAAAGCCGCCCGAGTGACGGCCGGACGGCGGCTGAATATGACAGCGCAATAAAGAGGAGATTTAGCGATGGAGGAACACAGAGAGGATGAGTGGATGGCTTCAAACAAAGCAGCCTCTCTGGCGCCTTTTGGCTGGCGCTCTAATCCTGTTAGTGCAGGACTCGCTCCAACTCACAGCACTTCACAAATCTATACAATCCACTGGTTACTTTGGCGAGAAAGCACCGCTACCTCCCCTTCCATTGAGCAAACAAGAGCACTTTTTCTGTGAATCAAAGCTAACGTCTGGATGACCCAAAGCCTGGCTCTGCAGCTCTGCTCATAACCTCCATCTCTCCGTCTGCGGCGGAGGCAGGAAGTGGAGGAAAAACCTCCACGCAGAATAAAGCTCCCATTAAATCCACCTGCAGCTGCTCTCTAATTGGGCCTGGGCAGCCGACTCAAGAAGCCAACGTCTAGTTAAGGCAACATAATTGGCCGCTCTGCTTTAGGAAAGAATGAAATAAATCAGTCCCCCGTCTCAGGTCGGCCCCGTCTCAACTGAATCCATTAGAGCAGATAATTGTTTTGGACCGAGGAGCGTTTGCTCGGCGTTGCCATAGCTGAGTGGAGGAGGGAGGGAGGGAGGAGGTTGGCTGGTATCTGCTGTCTCTCTGGACGCGGCGATGGAGCAGTGATCAGAAATCAGAGGCTGTGATCTGCCAGCATTTATCAGCTCTGAATTATTGACTGGATCCCTGATTTTGGATCCAAACATCCAATCAGAGCCTGCAGAGGCGTAGCCAGAAAATCCTTATAAGGGGCGCCAGGGTATAACAAATGTACACTAGTAGATGTTCTAAGAGGAAAATTAAAAAGCAAAACATCAGCATTTTCAAAATAAAGACAAACTATTCTTTCCTACAGCGTTTGCTAACATAGAGACGCATAAATTTAAACATTTGTGCTTTCTAAATAAAAGGTATAGTGGATAAAATTCTTTCAGGTTTGAGTTCTGGGGCGAACAATGTTTCATTTTCATTACTTACCTGCTTTTATCTATAATCATTCTGCAAAGAATTGATATTTACAAGTCCTTATAGCTACATAAATTGATTATTTTATATGTTTTTATTAAAATTGTTATTAATCTGTGACTCCTAGATGACTTGCAGAGACATCATTTTATTTTGATCATTTTACCCCATATATAACGCAAAATGTAGTTCTGAAAAGAGCACGAATTCTGTACTTATCTGTAATGTTAGTATACTGATGTGTATAATTAACCACAAAAAATGAAAATGCTTTGAATCACCTAAAAACAGTTCATAATTAAATTATTTCCCGTGTTGTATTTCCGTACCCCTCCCTCGGTGACCTCTCTATTCAACCTATTCTCATGATGAGTTCGTATGAAATCGTACGAAAAGTTATGCACCGTAATTTCGTACGTTTTGGACGTTTTTTTCGTCGTATGCGCATGAGCATCTGACGCACCATTCACGAATATAGAATATAAATTACAATTAGCCCAAACCCTAAGATATAAAACAGCAAGCAACGTAGTTAGAGACATGAATAAGTAATTATTGCACTGTTTTTCCCAGTTTTACGTCCGTCCGCGGATCTGCTTTTTTTTCTGTCTGCCAGCGCATGCGCACTGATGTGGTTTTTTGAGGAAAAACGTCCAAAACGTACAAAATAGTGTGCATAACTTTTTGTACCATTTCATACGCACTGATAATGAGAATTTGTTTCTCTGTTTCGAATGTTTTTCACTGTGCTCGTTGCAATTTTGGTTTATTTATTTTCCTTTCTTTTTCTCTCTATATACATATATATGTTAATTACCACTTTTTATTATGGTTATATTGCATCTTTTTTTGTGTTGGTAAAATAAAGTAAAATAAAGTACAAATAAAAAAAAAATGCTTTGAATAATCCACTTGAGAGTATTACTGCTGCCAGCGTGTCGAAAGTGGGACAAAGATGTTGTGGAAGAGGACGCCAGGGCGGCAGAAGCTTGGTTTGCCGTAGAATCAAGATGCTATGACCAAAGAAATTTGATTGACAGATGACCGTTGATATATGATTGGCCGAATTTAGGTGTTCAGGCTGACGTATAACTAACTGGCCTGCATAAGATAACGAAAGAAAAAAACCCAACAGATTTTAACCCTGTAATGCCAAATGTATCATATTTGATACATACGGTTTCTGAAATGTTTTGCGTCTGACACCTATGCATAATTTAATGGTAAAAACTTTGCTCAAAATCCTATTGTAAACAATCAGATATACCTGATAACAGAGGACAGAAGACTACACAAAAAATAATCTTGACTTATCGCATAGTAATAAATTATTAATATCAAAAATGTATTTCTGTTTTTTCTTTTTACATATTTTGTTAAAAGGCCAAACAAGGATTTCAAACAAAAAAAAAAGTACATTTCTGTTTTGTTTTATTCTTGGATCGGGTTAAGACAGGATTTTCTTTTTTTTTTTAATTGAAATTGTCTGATAAAGAGTACATTTATATACATGTTTAAGCCAGAATGGTTGAACATTTAAATATGATTTCCCTACGACTTGAAGGCACTTGAGTTTCAACCTGTGCATCCTTCCTCTGGATCAAAGCATCAGAACCAACGTTCGGTTTGATGGATCCTCCTGGTTTTTCAGTCCCACATCGATGTTTATACTGGCTTCGTCGTCCAACGTGAAAAATAAAGTTCCTCCTCATTTACGTCAGCAGCACTTCTCAGCTTCACACCACAAAAAGGGAAAGTTTAGTTTGTTCTTTATAAAAATAAATATTTTTCAGGTTTATTAACCGATTAACTGTTTGGGCTGGAAGTGGAGATTCTCACTATAAAAGACGTTTCAACTGAATTGAATCCAGAACGCATTTGGAGTTTGTTTTGGCTAAAGCAGTCTGGGTGAAATGCATTATGGGATTGATGGTTGGATTTAGATAAAACCTGCATTAACAGAAACATTCCCTAAATGTTTGCCTAAATAATCTCTCACTCCTCATCACAGAGAGTTAGAACCAAATTTATGTTTTAATTAAAGCCCAAACCTTCGTTACCACCTGGTTCCCGCCTGTTACCTGCAGGCTGGATAGACAGAAAAACCTTCTTTTATTCCCTCCATGATCAATTTGCATTCACTGTGGCTTATATTTAATTTTTCTTACTCTGATATTTTCGAATTATTTCAAGGTCACGCTGTGCACAAAGAATTTGGTGCAGAATGGAGCCACTTAATGAAGACATTAAACTTATTGTGTGTGTCTCAGCAGCTCATGTGGGCTACGGTGCATCATTAAGATAAATGACATATCGCATCCTCTGCCAAAACCCCGACCCCCCCCTCACACACACTCACACACAGAAACAGAGCCGTCATGGAGCTTACGGTTGTGTTTTAGCAGGAGGACCATTTTCTGTTTACCCCTCTGGCTCTCCTTGTCTCATTCTCTCTCTATCTCTCCCTGCATCTCTTTTTCTCTTTCAGCACAAAACAGCAAATTGCTCCATTTCTCACTCACTCCTCTTTCCTCCACCGCTCATCCAGTCATCTGGTTATTAACTCCAAACACATTAAACCAACACAAGCGCCGCCATATTCCCCAGCCTCCCCATAAACACAGGCGTATACACGACCTGAGCGCCCAGACCGACAGCAGCAACCACACAGCTCCATGTTGGATCCAACCGACACCAAAACTGCGGGGATTATTTAAAGAAACCGAGCTTCCATCCAAATCATGTCTGGCAGTTTGTTGGGTTTTGGCTTCAAACGAATCTAAATGGGCTTAAAGGGATCCGCTGAAGTTTGGGGAGTTTGGACTCCTGGCGTCTGCTGCAGGAACTCGGTTCTTCAGGCTCTCAGATGATAAAATATTAATAATGAGAGGAGGATTAAACCAGTTAACTGGATCTGAGCCAGAGCTCCCAGTTTGATCCTTTGTTGAATCATTTATTTATTCCTCGTCATTCGACTTCGGCCCAATCCTGATTTACGGTTCTACTAAGCAGCTCAGAGAAACGGGTTTGGGCCACAGCAGACGGTCAAGAACATTAAAGATGTAGGGAAATCACATTAAATTTCTAATCATTCTGGCTTAAACATGTATATAAATGTACTCTTTATCAGATGATATTGTCCCAAAATTTAGAAAATTTCTATTTTTCCGTTATCTTCTGCAGGCCAGTTAGTTATACATCAGCCTGAACACCTAAACTCGGCCAATCATATATAAACGGTCATCTGTCAATCAAATTTTTTCTGTCATAGCATCTTGATTCATATGTTGCAGCTAATATACGCAACGGTTGAAGTAAGAATAATTTCCTTTCCCATTGAGTTCCGTCCCAGTGTTCACGGGGATGGACGTCTGTGTCTTCAGCAGGCGTAGAGCTAACAGAACTGGCAGCGTTGCGAACATCTTCTTCCCCGCTTTCCTCCTCTAAATAAAAAAATGGATGACGGAGGAAACTCATCCACGACCTCTTAACATCCACATAATTTTGGGTAATCCTCACCTATTTTGCATCCCCAAATAGAAGAGCAAATAACTTAGGAACTGTAAGCCCAGATTACATGTGCAATACAATATTTGAAAGCTAACACCCTCTAGTTTATGAATAAAAATTGGGTGAGTAGAACACAGACTAAGCTGCATCAGCTCAAACATGACTCAACGTTGTTTTTTTTATTCTCTGAAATGTTGTATCTAATTATTACCAACTAGAGACTGACATATTTTTTTATTTTTTTGTATTAGTAACGATCACGTGATTGGGACAGTAGAGGATTAAACATTAACGGGAGCAGACGGGAGCGGGAGCAAACCAATAGTAACTAAAAAAAACTAGGATCGATGCCAAAAAATAAAATAAAATAGAAAGAAAAAAAATCCAGTACTGGCGCCGCCATTTTGTAGTTTTTTTCCTTAAAGCCTACACTATAATGCGAGTCAAAAAAACGACACAAGCCAAAAACCAACAGTGCTTCCGCTCTGAGTTTCACCAGCGCTCAAAAACAACAATGGAGTGACCAACAGTTAGTGGCGAACTCGACTTCGAAAAGTTTGAAAAAAGTGAAATCTTATTGAAGACAACAAGAATGGGAGCGGTGCAGGAGCGGGAGTAATTTCACCAGGAGTGGGACGGGACAGGATTTACATTTCTACTCTGGCCCGGGATCGGGACGGGACACTATTTTTTCTGTGGGAGTGGGACGGGACAGGAATGAAAATCCACTCCCGTGTCAGTCTCTATTACCAACCTTTAATTTTCAATACCAAAATTGATTTCAATGAATCTTTAACAGAGTTTCCGCGGGTCATCAAAAATCATTGAAAGTCATTAAATTATTATTCTTTAAATTAAGGCCTTAATTGGCATTAAAATTCATCAAATGTGATTATCGATTAGCATTTAAAATGCTTTAATAAAAAAAAAAAGTATATAAATACAATTTATCGCAATATATTTGAGCAGAACTGCCTCCGCTTGATCGTAAAGACGTAAGTCCAGGAAACAGGCACGAGGCGGAGAAAAAGCTAGAGAATAAGAAAATGCTAATTTCAACAAAAGCTGGTGGAATCGAGAAATTCGGAAAATGGCTGCAACCTGTCGACAGTAAAGATGACAGAGGATTTTGGCGTGTATATATGATAGCCATGGGTACTTGTTGATGGGGGAAGAGCATTAAAATAGCATTAAATAAGAGTTACGCATTCCTGTCTAAACCCTGTTTTTTCTAATCTAATTTCCAGCCTTTTTACGTAAACGAACCATCTGCTGTTTAAACACTGTTTGTTTAATTGTTCGTCCATCTTTGTGTCAATAAAGTTTTTTCATCCATCCAATTTCTGCACGCTTATCCCAAGCGGGGTCACGAGAGACGTGAACCCGACCTCGATCAGTCTACGTTGAGAGGCGGAGTTTTTCAAACAGTTGAAGTTTTGGAGGAATTCCAAAACTTCCTCCTTCCAAAAGGAGGAATTCCAAAACTACCTTTATGCTTGAAGTTTTGGAGGAAACTTCAAGCATAAAGCTAATTTAATCCCTTTTATTTCCCCCTCCTCCTCTGAGGGCTAACTCGAATCCTGACCTCGATGGATGAGGACGCTAAACCTAAGGTATCTGGATTTTGGTATCTTGGATGGACTTTTGGCGTGACCTTTCAGCTCTGATTGTAAACATTGCGACGCCCCGTCCCTGAACTACGGCATATCGCCAAAGGTTGGAGCGTATAGAGGTCAGAGATCAAAGCACCCATCAGAACGAGACGACCTGGAGGAGGTCCTGCTTCACTCATCCTGAGATCTGAAGCCATCCATTCATTTCTGTACTGGAGCTGAATTGTTAAACATCTGGTAGAGATTTCATGTCAATAGCTGATTAAAGAGACGATCCCTGACAGAAACAGGTGGAGATTTTCCCCCACTGTGCAGGAAGGAGATGAGCAGGTGATTTCACCCTGATGAAACCAGAGCAAACGTCCAATTCTGAACTATTTGAACATATTTTCATGTTGTTGTTTCTGTCTTAAAGATGAGCCACCGTCAGCAGGAGCAGTCAGCTTGGATTTCATTCAAACTGAGCTTCTTATACCAACAGCTGGAAAGATTTATCAAGATGGGGCTAATTTCACCAAGAGGAGAAAAATAAATAAAACAAACTTCAGTACGATTTGAAAGATTTTAATCCTGCTTCCTTCAGCCTCTGATCTTCAAACCTGTTTTTCATTATTGTTGAAATAATCTGTCTGTCTGTGGTTAATAATGAAAACTAAAGAGGTAAAATAGATCTGATGTAATTAGGAAGAATAAAGGTGTAAGTATGTTTATTTATCTCAAAAGAAAATGTGATTTTAAAAACAAAGCTCAGTTCTCCAGTTAAAAGGAATCAAACTGGGTGGATTCTTTTTTCAAATAAAATATCACAATTTGGGGAAATTAGAGGGATGTTTGCCCATTTAGGCTTCATTATCAGAAATAGACCTGACTATCATCAGCATAGATGCATTACCTGATCATCTACAGTATGATTATATCTTAATTTCTTTCATTTTACAGTTTAATCTTGATGTTTATCATTGTTAGTTTTAGTCCGTGAGGCAGACACCCTGTCTACTTTTAAGGCTAGGCTTAAAACTTTCCTTTTTGATAAAGCTTATAGTTAGAGTGGCTCAGGTTATCCTGAGCTATCTCTATAGTTATGCTGCTATAGGCTTAGACTGCTGGAGGACATAGGGACCCCTATTTCATCATTCTGCTTCATTCTATCTCTATGCTACAAGCATGCTTATTGTGAGAGATTGCCTTCAAGTCAATGAGTCGATGCAATGAACTGGTTTACCTTAGATAGAAAACTTTGAATCAATCTGACTGGATGATCTGGTTGAACTGTAAAGTGCCTTGAGAAGATATAGAAATAGAAATAAACTGAATTGAATTAAATTAGAAACTTTTTATGGCTTCCTGATTCTTGGTTGATGCATGAAGTCCTTTTAGTGACAGATGGGTCAGATTTCCATTTTCACAGGTTCAGGTTTCTAAAACCAAACGCATCTAAGCGTTTTCCTCGGCAGCGTTTCATCAGCTGGAGGAAAACTTTAGGTCAAAGTCATCATTTTTCAGAAAAATAACATTGACATTCACAACAATTCTCTTGTTTATCATGACAGATGATAACAGATTAACTTCTGTTCAGAGAGTGGATTTAGAAAAGGAGCCGTGTTGTTTTCTAATCCAGCAAACAAGCCTTATTTCTCAAAGCTTCATTTTTTATTTTGTGTTTTCTGCTAAATTTCCTCAGAGAGTTTCTCTGGTATTGATCTTTTCGTGTTGTGTTCTCCTCTTCCGTTTGCCCCTTGGTTCCTTTTAGGAATTAGAGAGAAGTCAACTAAAGAGGATGCAGACGAAACAAAGGAGAAAAAAGCAATAGAGTTGCAGGTTTTTCTCTTTTACAGCAGCAGCTGTGAAGGTAACGGTAATGTTTCCAAACAGCTGCTGTACATACAAAGCGTCTCTGGGTCATTAGGAGCAGAACCAGGAGGCCTTATTGGTCCCAAAAAGCTGAAGTGCTGTTCCCCACAGCAGAACATAGCAGAGCAGGAGAGGAAAAGCTGCTAAAGATGAGGCCTTAGTGAGCCGGTAGAGAAGAGCCGTCAAACTGGTGCAAACTAAGGATGGCTGGAACTCAATCAGAACAGTTCTTTCACATTTTGGCCGGAGCAAGAAAGCTCAGATGAAAGGATGAGGCATGCATCAACTATAAGAGCTACTCTAGACCCATCAGCTGAAGATCGAGCTGGAGATTCAACGGAGCTGAAGGACGCAGGAAGGGAACTGGCCCGATTGGACCTGACTCACAGAGACGGAACAGGAGAAGGATGGAGGAGAGTGATCTCAAGGCAAGGAACAAACGTCTAGAGTGCATAACGATGGCCGCATTGGAGACACTGGATGAGTGGATGATTCCTGGAAGGACGCTGTCTCCAGGCTCTCATGAGCTCCAATGACTCACAGTTACAATGGGCCAGAAAGAAGAGCCAATGAACAATCAGAACCAGGAGGACTCCTCTAACCAGCTGGCAACTAGTTAAGGCTTCAAAATGTCGTCTCACTCTGAGAAACCATCGGCGTTCCTGATCAGCGTTCTCCTAAAGGTGTCTGAGAACCAATCAATAGGGAGTCCTGGTTGGTTCTGGACCAACTCTCCCATCTTTGGACCATTTTTTATTTATCTTTTGGGTTTTTGATTCAAACTGAATCAGCTTGCTCCTCCTCAGGTGATCATCTGCAGGATTTCATGGGTTCTTAACCCCTAGAACCCTACGCACCCACCGGCGGGTCCAGCTGCTACATGACCTCGTAATTTTACCAAAGCCCCAGTATTGATGTAAAAAACACATTTGGCACAGTTTGGTGACATTTTTGGATAAATGTGCCAAAATGGCCTCTCCGCCTAAGAAATTTCTCACTAATACCATTCTAAAATAAATATGATTCATCTGATTGAGTCCAAATTTGGTATATTTTTACACAACATTTAGATTTAAAAGTCTGTACTACTTTTTTGTGCAATAAATAATATTTTGGTAGTGTTTTGCAATGTTTATTTCAAAGAAAATTTTGGCGAAAATATTTTGTATTTTGTCCCTAATATTTCAGGCAGGGTCAAAGCTACAATGGTGCTGACACCAGAAAACCATTCTATGACATCTTACCTTTACAGACGTGCCAAAAGTTTCTTCTTAAATCTAATAGCTGTGAGGCTATAAGTTATTTACTTTTGTGTGTTTTGTCAGGCAGAAATTTATTTATACCCCCTGAGGGTGTAAGAGGTTAACATCTTTGTCTCAGTTTAACAGCCATTTCTTATCCTCATTTTTGTTTTAACACCTTAAAGCAGGGGTAAGCAATTAAAAATCAGCCGTGTCCGAATTAGAGACTGACACGGGAGTGGATTTTCACTCCTGTCCCGTCCCGATCCCGGGCCAGAATAGAAATCTAAATCCTGTTCCGTCCCACTCCTGGTGAAATTACTCCCATCCCGCTCCCATTCAGAATGACTCCCGCTCCTGCACCAATCCTGTTCTTGTTTTTTTTTTGAGCGCGGGTGAAACTCAGAGCAGAAGCACTGTTGGTTTTTGGGTCGTGTAGTTTTTTTTGACTCGCATTATAGTGTAGGCTTTAAGGAAAAAAACTACAAAATGGCGGCGCCAGTACTGGATTTTTTTTCTTTCTATTTTATTTTTTTTTTTGGCATCGATCCTAGTATTTTTTAGTTACTATTGGTTTGCTCCCGCTCCCGTCTGCTCCCGTTAATGTTTAATCCTGTACTGTCCCAATCACGTGATCGTTACTAATACTGGCTCCCATCCCACGGGAATCCCGTGACCCGTGGGATTCCCGAAAAAATGTCAGTCTCTAGTGGAAAGCGAGCACACATGGACACCCACGTCCTAACTACTTCGTGATTGTCCCTCTTGCGTTGTGGCATGGAATAACATTGCGCAGCCAAGCTTCAAAATTGGACATAAATCCAAAATATCTGCGCCATACCTGCAACAAGCTAACTGCGACACACTGCTGCGGGAGTTTCTAGTCCGAATCATCAGTAAAGGTCCGTAGACATTTATAATACTAATCTGTTACTTTAAACAGAATTTAACACTAAAATAAAATTTGTTGTTTATAAATTCATGTAATACGTTGAATTTTTAAAATAGAAAATATAAAAAATCGATAATTTTTCCTTTTCAAGAAGTGGAGAACAACAATTTTTAAGTTAAGTATATAGACAATTTCCTGACTCACTTTTTAAAAACCTTTTTTCAAAATCTAAAACTTTTAATAAAAATAAACTCCTGAAAACCAAGTTGAGCCAAAAGTCTAAAGTTCGCTAAATATTTGTTGCTTCCCATATGATTGAACATAAATATTAAACATTTACAAACTCTAAAAAGGTAACTAGGATTATAAAAGGAAACCCGATTAATATATTTATGTTAATGGTTATTTTACTTCTTAATACGCTGGAAAAATGATCTAGAAATGAGTAGAAATATCTTAAATGAAGTGAATTTACACTTAATTTGAGTAGGTCAATGAGATGAAGAAGCAGTGTTAGACGATGAAGATGAGTTTTTATTTATAACATATTTAATATGGATGAAATCTAAATGTAAAGATGCGTTCATGTTCTTTCTGTCGTTTGCAGAACATCACATCATCCGCAAACATGGTGACAGTTACAGACTTTCTAACTCCTTTCATTTCTGCAGGCGTTTTAAGCATGCAGGACATTGGCACGAAGAAAAAGCTATTTTTAATGTTTATAAAGCTTGCAGATCCATTACAGCTTCAAAAAACCTCTGCTGTTAAAAGGGAGTGTTTCCTCTCCACTGTCGCTACAAGCATGCTTAGTCTGAGGGATTGCATTCGAGTCAATGAGTCGATGAAATCAACTGGTTTTCCTTAGAAAACTTTGAATCAATTTGACTGATGATCTGGTTGAACTGTAAAGTGTCTTGAGATGACATGTGTTGTGAATTGGTGTTATAGAAATAAACTGAATTAAATTTAATTGAAAAAAAAAATCAAAAGTTAGGAGAAATAAAAAGTTTGTAATATTTAAACTAGTCCTTCCGTTAAATCTTGTTTTATAAATCTAAAATCTTTCTGAGGTATAAAACCAAGAAGCTGCAGCTGATGAAAAGGGTCCAGCAGCTTCTCTGGAGACACTTTGAAACTTCAGATGAGGTTCTGGGTCTGATGGAGGCGTCACGTCTCTCCTGTCAGTCTCCCTCTCGGCGTGTCTCATTACAAGTGTCATCAGCGCCCACTCTGCTTGATGCGTGTTAATACGGCGCCGCCATTGTCTGCCCATTTGTCGCTGCGTCTCTATTGTTTGCTCACACACTTGACAAACTCATCAAAGGGAGGGAAAAAAAGAAGGAACGGGAGGGAAAATGGCAGCAAATCACACAGTTTTCGCACAATTGACTCTGCAAGTCTGGCAGGGCGCGTCTTTGTCTTCGAATGGTCCAAACAATATGAGCCGGCCGGTGTGGTTCTGAGATCTGTTCAGACATTAACCATCCTGGAATGAGCAGCAGCTCCTGGAAGATCTTTTCTGTGTCTGTCTGCACCTGTGTCCCCGTTCTGAAAACTGTTTTCAGTCCGGAGCAACCGCAGGAGGAGTAAAACCCAAACAGTGCAGGGAAAGATGAAGATATGAAGAGGTGAACATGGACACAAACACCAGACGTGACGGAGCAGACGGATCACATCACATAGAGACGAGTGGTACCTTTGCTCTGTGGAGGGTTCTGGCTGCGGTCTCGGAGGATGTTGATCTGGTAGACGGCTCCGTATGGCTCAAACAGCTCCTTCAGCTCCTTCTCCGACCAGGAGCGCGGGATCTGACCCACAAACATCTTGATGGCGTCCGGGTCCGGCTGATCCGAATGCTCCAGCGCCCCGTTCATCTTCCCGGCCGTGCCGTTACTGCGGGACAGACAAGAGAGATGGCTTAGTCTGATACCAGAAGCTTCATCTAGACCAGGGGTAACCCATTAAAAATCAGCGGGGTCAGAATAAGGAAAATCATCAACCAGTTAAGGTCTGGAGACAGTTTCAATTATAATCCGTTACTTTAAACACTGAAATAAAATGAGGTTTTTATGCATCCATGTTATACCTTGAAGTCTACGGAGCCCCTAAAGGGACATGGAGTGAAAATAAAGAACTTTTGCAAGATCTCGCAATACTTTTGCGAGATCCCGCAATACTTTTGCGAGATCCCACAATACTTTTGCAGGATCTCGCAATACTTTTACGAGATCCCACATTAGTTTTGCGAGATCCCGCAATACTTTTGCGAGATCCCACAATACTTTTGCAGGATCTCGCAATACTTTTACGAGATTGCGGGATGTCGCAAAAGTTCATTTTTTGCGAGATCTCGCAATACTTTTGTGAGATCCCGCAATACTTTTGCGAGATCCCACAATACTTTTGCGAGATCTCGCAATACTTTTGTGAGATCCCGCAATACTTTTGCGAGATCCCACAATACTTTTGCAGGATCTCACAATACTTTTGCAGGATCTCGCAATACTTTTGCGAGATCCCGCAATACTTTAGCGAGATCCCACAATACTTTTGCAGGATCTCGCAATACTTTTACAAGATTGCGGGATGTCGCAAAAGTTCATTTTTTGCGAGATCTCGCAATACTTTTGTGAGATCCCGCAATACTTTTACGAGATCCCGCAATAGTTTTGCGAGATCTCGCAAGAGTTTTGCGGGATCTCGCAAAAGTTTATTTTCCCACTCCACGTCCCTTTAGGGGCTCCGTAGAAGTCTTAAATACAAAACAAGAAAAAAACAACAAAAAAATGTTTTCCATTTTAAAATCTAAATAGTTTTTTGAAGTAGAGAACAACAATCTTTCAGTCTGGTATATAGAAAATTTTCTGATTTACATATTTTATAAAACACCAGAACTGACAGTTTGAATTTTTTCAGACAACAAGCGGTAATTTACAAACGTTTTAAATCAGGTTGGGTCCAGATCTGGACCACCGTAATCCATGACCTCTGGTCTAGGATAACAGACTGTCTCCAACCTTCATCTAAAGTCTTCCTCAGATTGAGCACAGATCAGATTAGTTTCCACCACAGGAGGCCATTTTTGGTTTGATTAGAGCTCAAAGTTTCTGACTAAATCAGTGCTACAAACCAAATATAAGCATTAAACATTCAGCACGTAAAACAACTAAGTGAACATTTTATCTCCACCTTAATTCAGAATTCAGTCAAATGGAAAACCACCTGGATAAAATGGGAAGAAGAACTAGACATGGAAAGGTTCTGGAAGCAGCTCCTGGTGGTTCCACTTCCTGGGACCTTTTATGGACTTCCTGTGGTCAGAAAGCACATCTGACCTTCATGTTTGCACTTCTTTAAAGTCCTCCTTTATCGTTCTTGGACTAAATGTGAAACCCGCTGACAGAGAGTGGAGCTGTTTCAGTTTCACTCAGGTCCGACCGGCTAATGGCTCCTTTCACTCAGCGTGTCATTCCAGCAGACGTATTCAAACAGCCCAGGTCACAGAAAAAACACATCAATTACCAGCTGCTCCCCTACAGTGATTTTAAATAATTGCAATAAATTAGACGTGAGACGGCTGTGATGTCAGGGAGAAATATCCCAACTCCCACAAGGTTGGAGAGAAAAATATCTGTAGAAGGAAAACAGTCTGAATCCATCAGAACGCTGCAGCTAACTTAGAAACAGCCAAATCTGTCAGATGAGGACCACAAATTCTAAATTTTCTGCCTGTGAAGCATCCTTCACACCATTACAGGGACACAGAGCCAGCAGGAGCCGCACTAATAAAGCTCTCTGGGGGGCCGCCGCAGACCCTCGCTGCCGGGAGAGGCAGCTTTCAATTCCCCGCTTTACAGCCGGCAATTTTTATACACGGCGACCTGACACATCAGCAAACTGACATTTCACCGAGGAGCTAAATGTGGTTTTCTGATAGCAGAGGATCCTCAGAGCCTCACCAACTCACATTTCATTCCTGCTTCTATGACCCGGGTACAGAAGGAGGACAATATCACGGCTCTTTGTGCTAGCCAATCACATGGCTGCAATTAGAGACGACAACCTGATAAAGATCATACTGAGCCTAAGATGGTTTTTGGTCTCAGTAGCTCAGAACCTGCTGATCCACTGGGATCTTACTGGTGTGGACAGTTAGAACAGAATGGGCAGACTGGTCCAAGACGATTGGGAGGCCCCATTATCTCAGACGGCTGTCCGGTTCGTACCAAGCCATGCAGAACATCGACTACACCAGATGCAGCGTGCATCAGATGGGAGCGGCAACCCAAGGCTGGATATCTACAGAACTGGATGGTTATATGTTGGAGGACTGAGCTGATGAGTCCGTTTCAGCTGCAATGTTCAGAATCTGGAGTAAACCGTGAAACCCAGATCCATCCTGGACACTATCAGCGGTTCTAGCATTGGGTTGGGGTGATAAGCTATGGGGCTATCGGTGCTAATCTATGGGAGATATGGGTGCTAAGCTATAGGAGCTATGGGTGCTAAAATATGGGAGCTCTGAGGCTAAGCTATAGGAGCTATGGGTGCTAAAATATGGGAGCTCTGAGGCTAAGCTATAGGAGCTATGGGTGCTAAAATATGGGAGCTCTGAGGCTAAGCTATAGGAGCTATGGGTGCTAAAATATGGGAGCTCTGAGGCTAAGCTATAGGAGGTGCTAAGCAATGGGAGCTATGGGTGCTAAGCTTTCTATGGGGGCCATGGTTGCTAACCTGTAGGAGCTTTTGATGCTAAGATATAGGAGTGATGGGTGCTAAGATATGAGGACTAAGGGTGTTTATCTATAGGAGTTACAGGTGCAAAGATATGGGGGCTAAGCTATAGGGGCTATAGATGCTTAGATATTGGGCTATGGGTGCTAATCTACAGGAGCTATGGGTGTTAAGATATGGGGGCTATGAGTGCTAAGCTATGGGGGCTATGGGAGCTCAGATATGAGTGCTAAATTTATGGTGGCTAAGCTACGGGGGCCAAGGTATGGGAGTTTTGTTTGCTATGATATGGGGGCTATGACTGCTAAGCTACGGGGGCTATGGGTGCTAAGCTATGAGTGCTAAGATATGGGGGCTAAGCTACGGGGGCTAAGCTATAGGGGCTATAGATGCTTAGATATTGGGCTATGGGTGCTAATCTACAGGAGCTATGGGTGTTAAGATATGGGGGCTATGAGTGCTAAGCTATGGGGGCTATGGGTGCTCAGCTATGAGTGCTAAATTTATGGTGGCTAAGCTACGGGGGCTAAGGTATGGGAGTTTTGGTTGCTATGATATGGGGGCTATGACTGCTAAGCTACGGGGGCTATGGGAGCTCAGATATGAGTGCTAAATTTATGGTGGCTAAGCTACGGGGGCCAAGGTATGGGAGTTTTGTTTGCTATGATATGGGGGCTATGACTGCTAAGCTACGGGGGCTATGGGTGCTAAGCTATGAGTGCTAAGATATGGGGGCTAAGCTACGGGGGCTAAGCTATAGGAGCTTTGGTTGCTATGATATGGGGGCTATGGGTGCTAATCCGTAGGAGCTATGGGTGCTAAGCTATGAGTGCTAAGATATGGTAGCTAAGCTACGGTGGCTACGAGTGCTAAGCTATGGGGGCTATTATCTCACCAAGGCTAAAAATGCTGGATATAAAAGTAAAAACACTGAACAGTTCTTTGCAAATGATTACAAATGTGTTTAACTATCAACCAGAGTTCATTCAAGCCCGACTTTCCTCGAGATCAACATTGAAGCTAACATTAGCTGAGCTTGTACAAAGTTCCATTTTTAACATGTATCAACTTAAAGCAAAAAGCGGTCAGAACACATTCATGACTGTTAAACTAAGTTATTTAATGATAACTTATAGTTTTTAAGTCAATGAGAAACTTTTTTAGGCTAAAGATGCTTCGCTAACGCTAATATTGGAGCCAGGAGGAAAACAGTCCAGTCTCAAGAGGCGGGATTTTCTGAAAAGTAGCCAATCACAGGCGGCTTACTTTTTCCAGTGGTTCCTCCCTCAAAGTTATGGATGTTGAAACTTTTTACAGTTTGAATTTAAGCAGGACAGGTTTATGTTTAAGATACTTTTATTTTATTCAGTGTTATTTTGTATTAAAGTGAATTGCTGGATAATAATTTGTTTTCCATGTGTTTACGTCACATATAAATATGCATCTAATTCAATGCAATTTCACACACAAACGGGGGCTAAAAAAAATCACCACACCGGGAGGGGTAAAGGCAATCGGGTCGGCTGGCACGCGCAGCAACCTAGGCAACCCTAGTCATCAAGTGTGTGGAAACCTAGCCATGTGCGCAGGTAAGAAGCATGGACTCATGCCTCCGACATACGAATGTTAAAAAATGCGCAACGAGAGCCATCGTAGTCTGTGGTCTGTTCAAAATGGCAAAGAAGCAGTCGGATAAAACCCAGTCGATGTTCATTTATTGCTCCATTTTCTATTTGTTATTCTGGGCATTAGGGAGGAATTGTTTTATCTTAAAACAGAGAAACAAAGCCTAATCCCAGGCTTGGTCCACTTACAACACTAATGCCACGTTATAAAGCTCAGCAAGTGAAAGGGTGAGAGCAAAGGAAGAGAGCAGGAAAGGGTGAGGAGGAATATAAAGAGAGACACATCCAGACCTTTGAACGCGGGCCATCCAACTTTTGCAGAAGGAGCCGAGGCGCTCAGCAGAAACGCCCCATTCCTTAAACGACTTAAAGGACATGTCAAATAAAAACGCCAGAACCGGGGAGGGGAGTCAACGAGCAGAACCTGCACTAACAGTCCTCAGGGCATTAACCGTTCCCCGCTAAGCTGTCCGATAAATCGCCTGGGCCTGCGTGGCGAAGGAGCCCCCAGGGATGCGGCTGACGGTGGGGAGGAAAGGGAGGAAGGGAAGGTAAATGACGGCTGCAAACTGCAGCTTTTCCTCTGGATCTCTTAAAAGATGGAAGGAGGATGGAGCTGAGGAGCCCCGGCGGTCGCTGAGGTCAGACTGCAGGACATCATGCCTTCTCCCTCCGACACACAGAGCCGATGTTTCAGAAGGAAAGTGAAAACAATCCCTCATTGTTGGCTGTGTGTGTGAGGCTCCAGGGTTCGAATGAGTCCGAGGGGCAGACGACACAATAGGCGGTGTCAGAGGAGCGCCTTCCTCGTCCAGGACACTGGGCAACATTCACTCTGCCTGCTAACACAATAAATAGCTTCACCCTGGAAGCTGGAAGGCGTACCCACGCTCACAGAGCTATCTTGTCTAGATTGCATGCTCCATCTTTTCCCGTGGGGGGGTTGGAGTAGGCGACTATTCCTAACCATGAAGGAATGAGCGTCCCTGTGGCCAAAACCGACAAGGTGTTATTTTAGACCCGCAGAGCTTTAGTGTGCGAGGACATGTTTGCAGAAATGTGTGAAGCTCAGCAGGAATGTGTCCTGGGGCTCGGATTAAGTCGTTGAGTGGATCCAGTGCTGCCGCCGCTTCTCCATCACCCTCCCCTTTTCCCTCTTCTTCCTCTACTTTTCTATCTCTCCCTCTCAATTTGAGCCAATTGTCTGCCTTAATGGCTTAAGTATTGCTTCCATCACTCCAGCGTCCCTGCAGCACCGGGGCCTCGGCTGAGGGCTGATCTACACTCAGAGTGTGCTCTGTCACACTGGAAGAAAAGTGTCTGGATGGGTCTTTGAAGCAGCTGCTGAGGGCTGTTATTCCCACATCTGATGCATCACACAGGAGGCTTGTTCAGCCCAGCTGAAGCTTCACTCCACTGACCATGAAACCTTTTGTTCCAAAGCTCCTCTGAACAGCAGCTCTGCAAAAAAACACCAAAAACCCAAACCGTTTTAGAAAGAAGAGCCAATTTAGCAGCGGTGATCTGTGACCTTGGTAGGACCACGTTATCACAGGATATTATTACAGTAATCTGCTTTAAATACAATCTGAAAACATGAAAACAAACAATGTTGTCCTGGAGGAGCAGCCTGGAGGACGGGCAGTGGATTCCAGGAAGTTTAAATAAATCGGAATTACTCTGGAAGTTAATTCATATCAGGCAAAATCTACAGGATCTTACTGGTTTTGATTAAATCTGTAGGTTGTTGGTTATTCAAATCAATTCAGTTTATTTCTATAGCGCCAATTCACAACACATGTCATCTCAACGCACTTTAAAATTTAACCAGATTATCCTTTCAGATTGAAGATTTCTATCTAAGGAAAACCAATTGAAAGCAATCCCTCACACTACACTGGAAGAACTATCTAGAAATAAGTGAAAATGTCTTAAAATAAGTGTATTTACCCTTAATTTGAGTAGGTAAATGAGATAGTTTGACAGTGAAATTAGTATTTTTTACTCTTAAAATAAGATTAGATTGTATGCATTTGAAATAAAACAATGCATGTGTTTTCTTATTTAAGTGTAAATGTTCTCGTTCCATTGGCAAGATGTCTCTTTTACCTTCTAAATCTAAGAACAAATACGCCTATTTTAAGAAAAAATGACTTATCTAGATTTTTTCCAGTGTAAGCATGCTTGTAGCGACAGTGGAGAGGAAAAACTCCCTTTTAACAGGAAGAAACCTCCAGCAGACCCAGGCTCAGTGTGAGCGGCCATCTGCTGAGGCTGACTGGGGTTCAAGGAGACAGAAACAGAGATAGAAAAGGCAACTGTAGAAGGCGGCCAGGCAGAGGATGAAGAGAGCCCATCCAGACAGTCATAGTCAGAGAAACAGGACTACACTGAAAAACAGCATCTGTAAACAAAGGTGTTGATGGCAGCAGCACAGCTGATATTTCTCTCCAGGATGGAATCACAGTAGCGACACCATAAGTTGAGCTAGCATTAAGGTTAGGCTACCTCAGTGAATGAAAATCCAAAATTCAGTTGAAATCCTTAACATTAATTGCTAAAATGCACAGAATATGTGATAAAGAAATGTCCTACAGCCACCTTTCTGCAAGAGCAAACACTCATGTTTTCTAGTTTTCAGTCTGAAGCTGCAAAACAGCCCAGAAACAACAAGCAGATGAAGAAAATGGGGCTCCAACAAGCTCCACAGTCTGCATTTACCAGCTCCGCTGGCCTTGTTCACAGCTGGAGCCCAAAAGGCAGCAGGACAGAAATGTGCAACATCCGCCAGTAGGAAAAGAGACGGAGGCAGGTAAAAGTGTGCAGATGAGCCGGGGCGAGGAGTAAGCACAGCTCAGAGCTCAGCGTGTGTCCTCCCTCAGAAAGCGGCACACGTGCATTTACAGGGATCCCACATGCGTTCACGCACGAGCTGCAGTTCAGGCTGGCTGCGCTGATCCCCTGCTGCTGCTTCCTTCTGTTTCTGCTCCAAAGCGCACATCCTCTGACTTCCTTAACCCTGCGAATGCAGCACACTCAAACACATGACAGAGAACTCCTCTCCTCTCTGCACCGACACAGCGCAGCGGGTTGGGCCAGGCTGCCACATGACTCCTCTCGTTGGCAGGATGTTGGTGGGGTGTGTAACAGGCCCACAGAGAATCTAATCTTGTTGACAAGCAGAGTGAGAACCATCGTTCCCCCGCCCCCCCTCTTAGGAGGCACAGCGACCAAGGTCAGCAGCAAACACCTCAGCACACTGATATGCCCTCACCCAGAGAGCAGCATCCTCAGATTCCCAGGATATGGGATTACAGAAAAACCCAAATGTTCAGCTGGTTGATGAGAAATCAATGGTTTCAGATCAATGGTTTAAAATTAGCAGCAAACATGATGAACCCAGACAAACATCTCTAAGGCTGTTCCAATGTTACAGTTTTATCTAACAGAACCTTTTCGTTCAGTTCTTTACTCACATTAATACAACTAGGTTTCATAGGCTGTGTCCTAACGTCCTCCCTCATCACTATATAGCGTCTACGCCATTTTAAATGTGCGTCCGGACGTCTAGTGGATGAAAAAGTAGTGGCCTTAAAATTTCCCACAATGCACCTTGAAAAGTAATGATCATCCATGCAAAATCCATGGTCACTAGATGACCAGATATATCCTGGATTGCTTTGCAAGAGCTCTAAATAAAGATAATGTTTTGTTTTATTTAAGCTAATTTTGTTACATAAATCATCAAAATAATTTGTTTTATCCAGAGAATTAAGAAATAAGTTCTTTGATTGCGTCTGAAGATCCGTCCCAATCTCTATTTAGTGGTTACGCCGTCTTAAATGAGTGTCCCAATGTCTAGTGGATGAAAAAGTAGTTGCTTCAAAATTTCCCACAATGCATTAGGAGAGCAAATATATCCCGAATTGATGTGCGAGAGCTCTCCTAGCAAAGCATCATGGGATTTGTTATAGCGGGGACAAATAAAGATGGCGTACGCACAATGCGGGGAGGCGGAGTTACGTGACCGACGGTGAGCGAAAAGTAGTCATCATCTTTCTGAACGGTCAGTTAACTTTGTATAGGGGTTGAGGGATTTAGGGCGGGCGTTCGAACACAGCCATAGCCAATCATTGTTCATTGAAGCACATGAATTATTAACCCTTTGTAGCCAAAAACTGGGGCAGTTAAAGTGTATTCTGTGGAGCTGGTTTACAGTTCCCCTTAGTATCTCTACTTTTGTCTCTTGTCTCAACGTTTTCCAGGCCAAGGACCCGCAAACTGGCGGCGAAATGGAGCAGGGACCCCCTAATTATATATATTGTAGGAAATTGTGTTGGAAACTGGTCCTATAGTCACTCTATTACAGATGGAGTCATGTAACGAAAGTAATTTCTCCCTGGGATTATTAAAGTATTTCTGATTCTGATTCCTGGTTGATGGGACAGGTGTTGTGAATGAAACGGTGCCCAGCTTGAAAGAGCTCCTGTGTGCCGCTGAATGTGAGCATTGATGACTAAAGACATCTTCTGCCTCCATTTCTCTGTTTACTACAGTGTGTTAATTTAATGTTAATGTGGATTTAAAGACGTTTGAATTAGTGGAAATAATTACATGGGGGAATTTAAAAAAAAAGTTTAATCAACCAAAACCTTTGCGACCCCCATGCAGTACCTCTGTGGACCCCCTAGGGGTCGCGGACCCCCTGTTGAAGACCTCTGGTATAGAGAAATATTTAGGCTCCGCCCTCATGAAGGGATCAGGGCAGTTCTTAAGGGTAATGAGAAACATTTCACTGATACGTGATCTCCTGAGCTTCGCTATTTACCTACAGAGCTGACACAACTCATGATGAGAGGTCAGAATCCTATAAAGTGGAAGATCTCACCAGATCGTAACCAGGAAACATCCTCCTTTTGTATTATTGTGCATCTTTTTTCTTTCTTTGATCACCTGGCTTTAAATATGTCTGTTAATGTTTGCCGTCCACACTGCAAAAATGACCTAGAAATAAGTCAAAAATGTCTTAAATTAAGTGCATTTACCCTTAATTTGAGTAGGTAAATAAGATTAATTGCTAATGAAATGAGGAGTTTTAGTCTTAAAATCACTATCATCCTACTACAGTCTGTTAAATTCATGTTAATGTGGATTTTAAGACATTTCAATTAGTGGAAAACATTGCAGGGGGGAATATATAAAAAGTATGACCGACTAAAACTTTCGCGACCCCCATGGAGTACCTCTGTGGACCCCCTAGGGGTCGCAGACCCCCTGTTGAAGACCTCCAATCTAGACTATTAATACCAGGAGGTGAAATGCAGCTCCAGATGAGCTGAGCGTGTGGTGATGTCACGAGTATTTTCTCTTCCAATTAATCCAGATTTATGCTGCGTGCTGAAGAACATACTTGGCGAGGACACGAGTCCATTGTTGCGTTCTTTTGAATTGAGAAACAACCACTATTTCTGTTCATGGATGTTGGACAATATGCAGAACTCACACTAATCTTATTCTAAATAACCGCTTCAAGAGGGAAGCAAATCTAGCTTGCAGTTCTACATCTGAGGTTTCCAGATGATGTCAATAATTCTGAACAGAAACTAAGATTTTTTTACCTTTACCACATATTTTAAATGAATAAGAAAAGAATAAAGCACACTGACTAAGGAACATTACAGGGAATACTTTCTAAACTTTCCCTCAAACATGTGAGGTCACAACATTTAGAGATTAACAAGGTGGAGACTAATTCAGAAACTACTGTGAAAAGCTTTAATTCCCTCCAGAAAAAAAACGCTTTTCCGGGTCTGAAACTTTTCAAATGCTGTAAAAAAGAAAGTGAAAACAAGATTAGCAACTTCCCCGCGGTTCACACAATACAAGCAACATGCTTTTTCACTCCCAGAGTGTGAGCTTATTCTGTCACCGACAGTGCAAGGCGAATTAGTGAGGCAAACTAAACAAGCGTCAGTCAGTAGTGACTGAATTATGTGGAACACCTTTAGTTGCTCTGTAACAGACTTACAGCAGAAGTAAATTGGCTCCCAAGTGCCCCCGTACCAGCCAAACGAGGGAGTGTGTAATGCCTGTGAATCACTTGAACATCACAATAAACAGTTTTCCACCCACATTAGGTGCAGCCCTGGCAGACTGTATGCAGCACATTTCATTTTCAGTGTTTCTGTGCTGCAGGGCGGCGGCTTTGATGGAGCCCGCATCTGTGAACGAGTGTGACCGGCTGAAAAGGCTCGGCTCTATGTAGCGCGGTGTGATTGCCGCCACAAACGCCTTCTATGTGCGTGTGCGCGTTGTGTTTCTGCGTTTACGGTTGCCATGGAGACGTGGCTGTGCATGCGAAGTGCAGAGAAAACGATCAGATAAATGTCACAGTTGCTTAATGAAGCTGCACCGGTGCCCCGACGCTCAGCTAGCTCTGCGCTAACGAGCTCCCGCACGCCGCCGCCCGCTAATGAGAGGAGACACTCGCACACAGTGAATGAAACACGTCTCATTTGGCCCGTTTCTCATGTCTCACATTTCCAGCTTGCATTGAAGAATGGATTACAGAGTTCTCTACGAATTAAGCTGCCTGTGAGTAATCGCTGGGAATCCAGTCATGTCTGCTTTGATTCTTGGCTTGCTTCTGCTATTAGCCCTGTGCAGGAAGGACGCCTCACCTTAATATATAGCTAACTATTCTAAAACATTTCTGGGTTTTCATAATGCAGATTTAGTCTCTGCTTGTTATCATTTTGGTTGATTGGAATATGATCAAATCATTGGTAAAATAAGCTTTAGCTCACTATACATTAAAGAATACAATCTAAAACATAGCATCTAATTTACAGCTTTAGCCTAATTTGATCTCTTTTTGGCCATTATTGCATGCTGGTTGAGTTGTAATGGTCAAAGGGTTCCTCAGATCAGGATGAAGAAAGAATAACCAGCTCCCAAAGGTAATCTGCGAGGTCATCAGTGGAGATCTCCAAACGGCTCTGGTTCCTAAATCTCACCTACATTTGTCTGTGCAATGACATCATCATCATGACACCCACACCATCACACCGCCTCCACCGAAAAGCAGAGGATGTGAAGAGTTTTTGATTTCAACCCTGCTGATCCGCAGAACCATTTTCCTCCTCAATGTGGCGCCACGTTAAAGGTATTGTGGAAGATTTTCACGATTTCACCCTCTCCACGCGTGCAAGAGCATGCACGAGCCCATTTCTAATCGTGCAATGTTTCAAAGTTGTTCTTATTGCTTATACAAACTTACTGTTTCCAAACGTCAGCCCTAACCCCTAAATGCCTCAATCACTGTATAAAGTGGGGACTATATAGATGCCATGTATGCCTGTACCACTAGCCAATGGCGACAGCGTGCCACTGTGACAGCAAATCCCATAATGCTTTGCGAGGAGAAAGCACTCCGATATATCTGCCACTGCTGCGGCCTTTCTTTTCTTCTCACACACTTCGTAGACACTCCGCCTTTTTCAAACAACATTGAGAAAGGTGAGGTTCAATGACCGTCTGAAACCGTAGCTCACCACAGATATACGCCTGAAATTAGCATGTAGGAAGGCCGGAATGATTGATAATTAGGAGGACCAATTATTTAGATGATCCACCCGAAAATAAAAGATCGTCCTTTATACCTTTAAGGAAAATAAACCAGAATCATCAGATTTATCACCAATGCTTTACAGCAGAGAAACAATGGAACAAACCCTAAATCCTGTAGTTTTTGGCTTCAAACCATTTTAACAGTCTTTAAATGCATTGATTGCATTATTACACAAACTAATTAATCACAAGGTTTCTTTAATTAATTTTGATTAATCACTAGCTTAAATATTATTGAAAAATACACATTTTCTGTGGCAACCTAGCCATTGCTTTTTTTTAGCAAATACAGGATGGGTGAATGGAACTTTTTTCGTTTAAAACAAACACCTTGACTTTTAAACAATTACATGAGGTCATTTTACCTAATATTTTTTCATCTTTTAGCCAGTTGTTAAGGCAAACTAACTGGTTTACATTTGCTGAATGTAAAGCGGACCGTTACTTAATGCCCTGCGTTCGGTGAGGGTGGTCTGACGCATGCGTGTTGTAACACCTGAAGTTGAAGCCCCAACAAAGGAATGCTTGGCATTAAGATGATATTTAAGGCTCGATGTGCTTCGGTGAAACGAAAATTCCTTCTTGCAGTGTGAGGAAACCACAACAAGTTTATTTATTGTCCCGTCTTTGTTTTTTTTTATTCACGAACTGTCCATCCAGCCAGCCAACGGGTTCTTCTAATTCCTCCATCTCGCTCATGTCGGACTATTGACATTGGGTAAAACAGGGCGGGACTGCGTTAATGCGTTAAAAAAAATATTGCGTTAATTCCAGAAATTAATCATCTTGCGTAAACGCGTTAATTTTGACAGCCCTACCAAAAACCTTTCAATTATTTTCTTTCTAGCCATAAAAGTAGCATCTTAAAAAGAGATTTGTTTGCTAAAAGCAGGTACTTTCTTATGCCAGGGCTCAAATTCTCATCAGGGCTCGATGTTAACCATCGCCCGATCTCCCGGGGCGAGTAGTTTTTATTGTTGGGAGAGTACAAATTTCATTGCATTTGCCCTGGGCAAGAAAAAATTGTTTCTGGGCAAATGAAATGTGAAAGTCGGGCAAGTGGTAAAAATCCTTAACGTTAACCTCTGCTCATTATATAATATAACTGGATCTCCGGTCCTGCTCGGATGATCCAGTCCAGATCTGAGATGTTTTAACTTTGATTCCAGATGGTCCAGATGCTCAGAAAGCTGCAGTGTAGGAGAACAGCTACGTCACGAGGTTGAGCTATTATCCAAATACAATAAAGAAACTAAAATTTATTTGCTTATTTTTCATGTCAGTCGGGGAAAGAACTGAATGTTTTCCTGAAATGATACCTTTGTTGGAGTCCCAGAGAATAACGTCTTCATTTTACACAGAGGAAACAGTTCAGCCTAATCTCCCTTTGACTCAAAGTGCTTTTCAGTGACGTATGTTAAACAAACCTCAGAAATAAATCAGCTTTGAATGGATATCACCTGAATCTGTGTTACTTGTGTGGCTCCATTTAACAAAAGAAGTCGCCTCAGAGCGTTAGCACCGGGGAATCCGAAAGAAAACACTTAGCAGCTGCTTTAAAACCGGTCTTTGTATGGTTCTTCAGCAGGAGATGAGGGGTTTTCAAACACTATGTTGTTGATGAATGAGGCAGTTTCACTTCGTCTCTGAGTGTGGAGGTTATTTACGTCGCAAACACAGACCTGAGCCAAGTATTAGTCATCGCCTTGCCGCTTACACACAGCAGCCTTTCATGTAGATCAGAGGAGCCTTGATGAACAACAAGGTGAGGAACATGGTCTCGTGAGGAGGAGGTGATGTAGTTTCACTAGGGAGGGAAGATGCCCTGCTGTGGTCATGAACTGCAGATCTATGCAGCAGGATCTTCCTGAAATTAGAATTTTAATCCGATTGAGTGAGACAGCAACATTGATGAGATAATCTGAATCTAATTCACCAGTTTAGGTGTCACATATTGATTGAAATTTGTTTTTATAGCTTTGACAAGCCAACACTAAAGAATAACAAAGATTCATGTAATAATCTCTCAGAGCAGATCCATGCGGGTGTTTTTAACATTAGAGAATCTCTGAGAGATTATCTATAAGGTTTTAGGTTCCTCTGCAGAGGAACCTGCCTTCAGCTCAGACTGCTGAGGCAGAGACCTACAGCAGCCCAAATCCACGGGAGAAAACGGACCTTTGCATGCTCCTCTGCTGCTACCCCAATGCTTAGGTCCACATTGTTTAACCCCGTCTCCATACCGCGTGACCCACAGCTGCCTTTAGCTATGAGTGCATCCCAGCTGGTCATCTGAAGCTGGTTCTGGTTTAGTTTGTAATCTGCTAGAACGTTGTTTCTACCCACTGTTGCCTCATGATTGAGCTTTAAGTAATTGGACTTCATGTCTTTTTATATTTAACCGAGAAACTAAATAAACCACACAAAAATAAAAACAAAGGTAATTATTTCGTTTTTAGCGTTTGCTTTGGAATTAATTTTCGAATGACATCAGAAGTCCATATGATGGGGAGTGTTGGCCTAGTGGTTGGAGCAGTGAAGGTTAGAGAAGGTTGCAAGTATCCAGTTCGATCCCAACAGACTGCAACTCATGGTCCCTGAGCAAGACCATTAACCCCACACTGCTACCCGGGCGCCACACAATGGCAGCCCACTGCTTCCCAAGGGGATAGGTAAAGATGCTGAGGGAAATTTCTCCAGTGTGAGATCAATAAAGGTGAATTAAATATTATTATTTCTGATGTTTCTGCACCAAAAAAATCAGTCAAGGAAGTCCTGTTCGTGACGTCAGTTGTTACCATAAAAAATGTCTTAAGGCTGATTTGTGCTTCGAAACTAGGTCGTCTGCGTAGGTTTCGCAGTGAATGCAAAGATGTCCCCTACACATCTCCCAAATTCAGTGCCGCAGACAGGAGGCCGGCTTGTTTTGATTTTATGACCGAAATTGCGGAAAACGACTCGTGAAGATGGACCAGCTAGAAGAGAAAAGTGCGCAAGAATGCTGGGACCCTTTTTCCACCTGGATCTCCGCTCTTTTTCGCCCTCATGTCCCTCCGTTGTTGTACATACTTGCTCCCACTTCCTCGCCGCCTCTGCCGTATCTAGACCCACAACGTATAGCGCAGACCACGCTCAAAATTGAGCATAAATCAAAAATGTCTGAGTCAAGCTAACTGCTACTGCTGCGGGGATTATAACCAGCCCTTTAATCTCATTCAACAATTTGCAGATGTTCTGTCTCTACTGGTTACAAAAAGGTTTGAACTGAAAACTTAACAATCAAACAGCTGGGAGGGATTTACACACAGCTTCTCCAAAACAAGCTACAGTCAGTTCGGAATAAAAAGGGATGTTGAATAACTTTAAACCAAAAGGAGTCTGGCTTCATTTTGTTAGGAATCCAGTTTGTGTGGTCTGTTTTTGTGGTTGTTAGTGGGTTTTTTTCCCTCCACCACCAAGAGGTGCCTTGTCTTCGCTGTACCTCCCTGCACACCTGAGGAGTATTTGAGCAGTGGACTGTCACTACCTTGAGGCCAGAGTGTTTGCCAGTTTTGGGAAGCTTTCCTGTGTTACTGGATACCTAGATCTTCTCTCCCCGGGAAGGAAAAAACTGAGTTACACTGAGCAGGGGAAAACCTCCACATGTTCCGTTCAAGTACCCATCGGAAATCCGAGTGACAGTTCGCTCCATTACTCCTCCGGGTCCCACGCTTGTCAACCTGTCCAACGTGTGCACCTAACTCTGGATACACCACACAGTCTGGATTCAAGGACTAACAAGGCCCCCCAAAACGTGAGTCGCATCCTTGCAAAATCTAAGAGCTTCCAAGATTCCCACGGTACCTGAACACTGGGAAAAACTGAAATCTAGACAAGTTTTTTTCTTAAAATAAGTGCATTTGTTCTTGGATTGAGGAGGTAAAAGACTCATTTTGACAATGGAACAAGATAATTTACATTTAAAATTAGAAAACACAATTTCATTGTCTTATTTCAAGTGTATTTTATCTAATTATCTTCTTTTAAGAGTAAAAATACTAATTCCATTGGCTACTACCTCATTTACCTACTCAAATCTAGGGTAAATACACTTAATTTAAGACATTTTTACTTATTTGTAGATTGTTTTTCCAGTGAACTTCCCTCCTCACTTCCAGTTCCGGGTCACCAGCTCACTGAGTTCCAGATCCAACTCCTGTTTAAGTCCTTCAATAAACCTGTTAAACTTTTTCCTTGCTTTCTGAGTGTTTTCTCTGCATGTGGGTCAGATTCGTTAAACCGATCATGACACATTTTCAAACATAAAAAAAAAACAAAAGCTCAAATTCAGGTGTTAAAATGAAGAAAAAGAAGAAAGATGGAAAAAACAACACTTTTCCCTCTACAGAAGTAAATGTTTTAAATCCATCCAGTCATTAACATCCCTGCTGAAAGCTGCTGTAGCTGTATTACATATTTACAGCCTCCAGATAAAGAGGTCAGAGTAAATTTAGAGGAAATTCTTCTAAAACCAGTCAGTGAGTTTTTAAAAAGCTGGATTTTATCACAAAAAAACCCCCAATATTCTCACATAGAGAAGTCGTGGCCTCTGGCTTCTAGGTCTTTTCATGTATTCATAGCTTTCTGGGCATTAATTATTCATCCAAACAACGTTTGTTTAGATGAATCACTTTTTGACCTGCATTATCTAAACCCACGATAGCCGATTTCCTCTCTGGCTCATCAGGGTTAAATTTATCTCAGTGAGGAGAAAAAAACAAGCTTCCTGTTGCTTCCAGACTCTGATGGTGTGGAGTAACTAGTAACCGTGCAGCTTTGATGAAATAAACCAGGAGAATAGCCCTGAACTGTTGATGAACCTGCAAGCAACCCAGCAGCCTCCTTCCTGCAGCTGAAATCCTGCAGATAAAAAGCAGTTTTATTAACCGGCAGGCTCAATAGAAGCGTCGGTTGTCAGGTCAGCCAGTGCAGATCAGGGAGTCGTTTGTCAGCTAAAAAATAACGTTCTCTCTCTGTGACACCATCAGGTCTGTCGGGCCTCCTGCTTTTAAGTGATAATCAGGGCCAATATGTTGAGGAAACAGGAGCAGATTTAAAGGAGAGACGACGTGTTTGGGTTTGTTTCCTTCCTCCTCCTCTCCTTCTTCAGAATTATCTTCCTCAAATTATGCTTTCTAGCTCACATCAGCATGACTGGGAGCAGCTATATGTGTGTGTGTCATGGAGGGAAGGAAGGGGAAAAAGGAATTAAAGCATCTTAAAGCCTCAGCAGCAGATTGGTCAAATCCAAGCAGCAGCAGCAGCAGCAAATTTCCCCCTAATCTCCTGCACACTTCCTCTCCTCTTCACCTCCTCACTCTCTCCTCTTATCTCCTCACAGTGGGAACAAAGTGTGGGGTAAGGGCAGCGTGGGGCGTCGGGTGTAGAATAGGTGGGGAAAAAAAAAAAACGTCTTTTTTTTTTGTTGTCGTGCCAACGGATTTATCTCTGGCTGGGAAATAAAGGCTCCAGCTTGGCGTCCTTCCCCTTCATCACCTCCGCTCCTCTAACTCAATCTTTGCTGTTTGCGATCTTAATTAGAAACAGCTTGTTTCTGCGGTCGGCGTGTGCGCCTGCGCGGCCGTTTGGTGAAATGGCCCCGGCTCTGATTGTTTGGCATTGCTCCGCTTCGGCTGCTCTCTGCCAGGAGTCATCATTGGACTCGCCGACAGGGATAATGGCCCATTTGACTAATGCTGCCCGTGAAAGAGGACAACAATGTGCTCCAACAACAAGCAGAAAGATTGATGACGGTGTAGAGAAGCAATAAAGGCTCAGAAATGGTTGAATATGTAAAAATAATACGTTTATGGATCCATATTTCTGTTAGAATCATTACTATCAAAGGAGAAATTGCTCTTGGTCAGAGTTAAAGGTGTTTAGACGTCCATCTGTGGAAAGAGGAGATTTCTGAGTGGCTGTGACATTAAAATTAGGGCGGGATCATCCAACGGTGCAGAAAATGCCTCTCCGTTTGGTTTGTTTGCGGTTACCTGTGACCCTAAGCCCCCATGGTGTGCTGATGCACGCCGGTCGTGACACCTCTAAAAGGCACAGCGGAGCAGAAAACCACAGGGTGTGGAGGTAAAAAAAAAAAAAAAAGGTGCAATAAGGTCAGCCACAAAGTGAGCACCGCTGATTTAACAACTCGCCTGCATTTATTGAACTGGCTTCAGCCCAATCCTGCCTCATTGTGAGCAAGCTGCTGTGCAGTTTGCAGAACGAAGGCTACGGGAGCATTAGCTCCATTAGCATCTGGAGAGACCGCTATTTTCATGCGACGTCGCTAAAAACGGGGGAGAAACGTCACTGAGATCGTCTGTGCACCTGTTCTGCAAAGGTAACCTCACGCCTGGGATACCTTGATTACTGCCACACACACCATGCAGCCTTCAGGAGGAAAGAGTGATGATGCTGGTGGCAGTTTGGAAAGAAAACGAGCAGCAAAGGGAAGAGGAGTGAAAGCTGATTTATCCCCAAGCATCGGAGAGCAATGAGGGGGGGGACTAAGGCAGCAGAGGAGTTATTCTTTCTCTGAGAAGCACATCTGTAAGCTCTTGTTCTCTCTGTAGTTTGACTCGTAGATCATTTCAGGGTGGTTGGCGCTGAGTGCATTTGTGTTTCTGACCTCAGGCTCCCTTTAAAAATAAAAAACAACCGAGGCATTTTGTCCACGTCTACAGCACATTCCTCAAACACACACCGACAGCTGCTGGAGTCAGACCACGAGCTGCTCTACTGCACTTTTTCTCCCCTCAGCCTCTAAGCTTAGATTTAGCGGCTCATGTCCAAGACGCCAGAACAACTACTTTGTTTCCTTGAGTGAAAAATTTTGGGTATCTCTACTGGATATTCTTCAGACAGTTTTTAATTCTTACTCCTTAAATTAAAAGAAATAGACTCATTAGTTTTGTTTTATTTAAGGTTTGTTACGTAAATCATCATAATAATTTGTTTCATCCAGAGAATAAAGTTCTTTGGTCCGTCCTAATCTCTATATAGTGGTTACGCCGTTTTAAATGAGTGTCCCAATGTCTAGTGGATTAAAAAGTAGTGGCTTCAAAATTTCCCACAATGCACCACGAGTCACTAGACGAGCAGATATATCCCGAATTGTTTTGCGAAAGCTCTCCTTGCAAAGCATCATGGGATTTGTTATAGCGGCGACAAATAAAGATGGCGCATGCAGAGTTACGTGACTAATGGAGAGCGAAAAGTAGTGATTATCCGTCTAAACAGTCATAGTGATGGAGGGTTTAGGGGTTAGGGCGGACGTTCAGGCACAGCCTATGTGGTTAGACTCGGTGCTGCCCCAACTTGTTGTTCACCACATACCAAAATAAATCGTTTTTCAAGATGATGCAAAGTTAAATTTGACACTGTTACCATTGGTTACACAACTAAGAAAATGAACTCTAAGGATGTTATCATCCAGAATTGTAGAAAAATGTTCCTTTAATAGCATCTGTCTTCAACAGTTTTTCCTGCATTACTTTTATACTTATATATTAGTTTAAAATTTGTACTTTTACACTTTTACTTGAGTAAAAAGTTTAAGTTGATCCTCTAAGTGTTTTTAAACTTTACGATTTTTTACTTCTACTAGAGTAATAAACATGAATACATTCGACACCTCTGTACAAATGTATAAATTAGTAGAAGACACAGTCAAGACTCCAAGTCTAACCAATGACCAATGGTCTCTTCTTAACTTTAAAGCTATTTGGGACCATTTTTGTTGAAGGAAGACTTTAGTTTGTCTTTTATTCAAAGCTGAAACTTCTAGTCGAATAAAGGACAGGGACAACCACAGTTTGACCCTTTAACACTTGATGGAACCACACTGGTCCCATTTTGATTGAGAATTGTCTCACATGGACCCTGTAC
Source organism: Cyprinodon tularosa (assembly GCF_016077235.1). Classification (NCBI taxonomy): domain Eukaryota; kingdom Metazoa; phylum Chordata; class Actinopteri; order Cyprinodontiformes; family Cyprinodontidae; genus Cyprinodon; species Cyprinodon tularosa. The sequence continues at coordinate 255,493 of NW_024038801.1, forward strand.
CTAATACTGGTTTTAATTTAAGCCAAGGACAAATGATGTCATTAAGAGGCTTCCTCCATCAAACTCAAACAGAAAGACAGACACCATCTATGTGTTCTATATCTAGTCTCATTTTTGTTAGGGCTCCAGTCTGTGTGGTCTGTGTTTTTGTGTGTTTGTCTTCCTTCCTTCACCAGGAGGCGCCTGGTACTGATTCTCCTCCTCACACACCTGCTGATGGTTACCTTGTTAACGGAGCGCTCTTAAGCTGCTGACTGCCACTACCTCGACGCCAGAGTGTTTGCCAGTTTTGGGTACTCTAGCCAAGCTGAGTTTTTGCTGAGTTTTTGTCAACCTGAGTCTTAACGCTGTTATTTTTGCTTTTGCCTCTCGGTAGGAAGTCATCCAACAAACTGGATTTTCGAACCTTCTCTCCCTGGAAGGATCTACTGAGCTTCAAACTGAGCTGGGGATACAAACCGGAGGTTTGGATCCACTTTTCCCCGAGGAATCGTTGGAGTTTCACACTGAGCAAGGGATTCATCTGCACCACAGTCCGTTCAAGTACCGCAGGAAATCTGAGTGGCAGTCAGTCATCTCCGTTCATCTACAAGCAACCGCATTCTGGGTAACCCTGTCCGCCCTCCACCGTGTGAGACAAACACCGGAACACTTCACCTCACCTACTGGAGTCTAAGAGTCAACCAATTCTCTGCAAACGTGGGTCTGCCTACCTTTCCTCCTCTTCAAGTTTGAGAATCAATTTTCCCACTGAACCTGAACTAACGGCAGTGTCTTCCCCTCACCTTTCAGTTCCGGTATAGCAGTGTTCAGAGCAACAGTGGAATCTCCACAAAACTTCTCAATAAACCTGTTAAATCTTCCCCCTTGTCTCTCGGTATTGGTTTATCTGCATGTGGGTCCGAGCTCTTGATAAAATCATGACAATTTTCCCAAATGGACCAAATATGCTAATTCTGTTTAGGTCATCTACATGCACATACACTATATTGCCAAAAGTATTTGCTCACCCATCCAAATTATTGGAATCAGGTGTTCCAATCACTTCCATGGCCACAGGTGTATAAATTCAAGCACCTAGGCATGCAGACTGTTTTTACAAACATTTGTGAAAGAATGGGTCGCTCTCAGGAGCTCAGTGAATTCCAGCGTGGAACTGTGATAGGATGCCACCTGTGCAACAAATCCAGTCGTGAAATTTCCTCGCTCCTAAATATTCCACAGTCAACTGTCAGCTGTATTATAAGAAAATGGAAGTGTTTGGGAACGACAGCAACTCAGCCACGAAGTGGTAGGCCACGTAAACTGACGGAGCGGGGTCAGCGGATGCTGACGCGCATAGTGCGAAGAGGTCGCCAACTTTCTGCAGAGTCAATCACTACAGACCTCCAAACTTCATGTGGCCTTCAGATTAGCTCAAGAACAGTGCGCAGAGAGCTTCATGGAATGGGTTTCCATGGTCGAGCAGCTGCATCCAAGCCATACATCACCAAGTGCAATGCAAAGCGTCGGATGCGGTGGTGTAAAGCACGCCGCCACTGGACTCTAGAGCAGTGGAGACGCGTTCTCTGGAGTGACGAATCGCGCTTCTCCATCTGGCAATCTGATGGACGGGTCTGGGTTTGGCGGTTGCCAGGAGAACGGTACTTGTCTGACTGCATTGTGCCAAGTGTAAAGTTTGGTGGAGGGGGGATTATGGTGTGGGGTTGTTTTTCAGGAGCTGGGCTTGGCCCCTTAGTTCCAGTGAAAGGAACTCTGAATGCTTCAGCATACCAAGACATTTTGGACAATTCCATGCTCCCAACTTTGTGGGAACAGTTTGGAGCTGGCCCCTTCCTCTTCCAACATGACTGTGCACCAGTGCACAAAGCAAGGTCCATAAAGACATGGATGACAGAGTCTGGTGTGGATGAACTTGACTGGCCTGCACAGAGTCCTGACCTCAACCCGATAGAACACCTTTGGGATGAATTAGAGCGGAGACTGAGAGCCAGGCCTTCTCGTCCAACATCAGTGTGCGACCTCACAAATGCGCTTCTGGAAGAATGGTCAAAAATTCCCATAAACACACTCCTAAACCTTGTGGACAGCCTTCCCAGAAGAGTTGAAGCTGTTCTAGCTGCAAAGGGTGGACCGACGTCATATTGAACCCTATGGATTAGGAACGGGATGTCACTTAAGCTCATATGTGAGTCAAGGCAGGTGAGCAAATACTTCTGGCAATATAGTGTATTCTCTTCGCTGTAAAAAAGAAAAAGAAAACAAAGACTAAAGACTCTAATCCACCAGGAACACCTCATTCTAGAGCTGAGTCTTTACAGCGACGGTCCGCAGACTCAGACGGTATCTTTACATCGACAAGCATAAAAACAATGGTTGAAAATGCATCATATTATCACGGCAGTCTGGAATTGGATTTGGCTCAATAGGAATGATTTTATTCCAATCAAGAGTGTTTTATATGATCCGAATGATCAGAGTCCATCTAAACACTTGTTGCGGTTTGGATCGGGGCAAACTGGCCTGACTGTTCATACACGTGGTGGAAGCAGCAGCAGCAGCGGTGCTCAGCAGCGCACAACAATGAACAATTTCCTTTTTCGGTGATTGCTATGCTGAGCTCATACTGAAAGTGGAGCTCTGAGTGGAGCTCATGTCAGAATAAAATCAACCCGCCAACCTACGCTGACATGACCTGCAAAAACAAAACGGCAAAACAAAAACACGAGGAAACAGAGGAGCTACTGGAGGATGAAAAGGCTTTGGAGAACATGCAGACTCCATGCAGGCAGGAATGAAACCCAGCATGGCAGCGCTACAAACTGCGACGCCATGCAGCCTTTATTTTGTTTTTAATCTAATAAAGGATTTTGAGAGGAATGTGAAGGATGGATGCGTCCAGTCAGAGTCAGCCGAGGCTTCTGATCAGGACGCCTCCCACACTCCTTCCTTTGAAGGTTTTCCAGCCACCTTGCACTAAGAGAAGGAACCAAGTGGACCTGGAGCTCCTCAGGGGGCCAGTTGGGAACCTCTAGATCAGGGGCAACCAATTAAAAATCAGCGGGGTCCGAATACAAAAAAATCAACAACCGGTAAAGATCCGGAGACATTTTTAATTCAAATTAGTTACTTTAAACAGAATTTAACACTGAATTAAAATAAAGGTGTTTATGCATCCATGTTATACATTTAATTTCTTAATTAATCTTAATTGTTTTTGAAGTAGAGAACAACAATAGTTTGGTATAAAGACAATTTTCTGACTTTTTTTTTTAAATGAAACACCTGAACTGACCGCTTTTCTTTCTTTTTTCGGTCCTACTGAGAGCAGTGGGCTTTATGCTGCCCTGCAAGGCTTTAAACCTGGTTTGAATGGAGACTAAGCCATTCTAAAGCACATATCAAGGAGCTCATTTTGAGCCTGGATCCATATTTATTGTTGATTCTGTTCATGGTGGAGAATCCTGCTTCACAGCAGCAGGTTGAGCCAAACATCCTCTAAATGTGCAGGGTCATCTTTGAGCACCATTTCACTTTTCTTTCACCAGTTCACCACAGTTCTTCCAGCAGTCCACACTTTCTCTGCTCTCTTTTTCTCATCATCTTCTCCTTCTTTCCCATCGCCCGGCTTGCCACAGGTTTGCCTGCTGTGTCTAAAAGTAGCAGCAGCAGCAACCCAGACTGACAGCTCATTGGATCATTTGGATCACGTGCAGCCTGGTGCCGGACGCTCTGGAAAACTTTACCGTATTAAAAGGAGAAGCGGCGCAAGCGAAATCAGACAACATTCAGTAATTTCTAAATGTTTTAAATCAGGTTGGGTCCGGATCTGGACCGCAGTCTGCTAATCTGTGAGCTCTGATCTAGAAGGATCAGGATAGTTGATGGTTAGAAGGAGAAGATAGTGGATCCTTCCAGCTAATATTTTGTTGATCCTAAAATAATGATGTGATATTTTCTCTTTGACAAACAGATGAAGGCATTTCTTGCTCATAGTGCTTCCAGAGATCATGTTGTGTTTATTACTGGTTAACTATTAACGTTTCTGCACTGGCCTGTTTGAACCATCTGCTTCTTTTATTATTTTCTCTCCTGCCTTTTTTTTACATCGAATCATTGGTTGAGTTCTGGGAGAAAAAAATCAGTTCTAATGGTCCAAATGCAGCGATCCAGACTGAGCTGAGAGATCTCCACGCAGCAGAGTCACATGTCCAATATGGAGCCTCTACAAGGAGCCTCTAATGCCCACAGGTATAATTATGCAACTGAGATGCTGTTAGTGGGGGGCGATGGAGGTGGGTAATAGGTTTTAGGGGTATTATTGAGGGGGGGGGGTTGATTTTCATTAGGTTTTATGGGTCGGAAAACATTGTCATGCATAACAATTAGCGTTGGAACAGATGGTCCGGTGTGGTTCTGTTTCATCACACGCTCCGAAGCCCGACAGAAACGACCGAGGCAGCATCACCAGCATCCTCATCTCCTTTTCTGCTTCCTTCCCGCCGGCCCCTGCCGGCCCCTCCAGGGCCACACTTGATCAGTCTGTTCAACAGTGCCTCCGGGGGGCATATGCTGACATATGCTGACCAGGGGAGGGGGGTGCTGGAGTGTTTCAGTGAGATCGACGTAAAGGTTTGACTGATGTGGCCCTCTAAGGGACGAACTGGTGTTTTTCCTCTGTGTGCAGCTTCTGTTGGTCATTTCAAACGGAAAACCATCAACAATTAAAATCCAGACTATAATAACCAGTCAGTGACCAGTTACAAAGTTGCTTAAGATATTTATAAAAGTAACAGCAAAATGATCTGGGACGACCCTGGTTCGAATCCGACCTCTTTGATGCATGTCTCTCCCCCTCTATCAGCCTACTGTCCATAAAATGAGCCACTTGTGCCGCAAAAACTCCAAAAAAATAAAGTTTTAATTTTTATGTTTTGAATTTAAAGAAATAAAAGTTACAGGACTGATTAAAAAAATACTCAGTAAAAGTCCAGCTTCTTAAAAAAGAAAGACTGAAGTACTGGTAGCAAATAAATGTAGTTACAGTAAACCTCTGACAATAATAAGCGACCTTGGATGTAAACGTGTTGAGATGAGAGAATCAGAGACGACGACCTTCTCAAAGGAAACACTATCTGAATGTTTTTTCTTTCATTATTGTATAAAAGTCAAGTTTTTCCAAGTAGAAATGCATATAATATTCTTCATCATTTAGAGTAATAAAAAGAGAAAAAAAGAAATTAATCAAATCACTTTTACATCACATCAACCATATAAATGATTTAAATATCTTCTTTAAAAACATTAACAAATGCTGCATGACAAATATAGTTTTTGTACTATATTTACTATTTCTCTGAGGACCACGTCCTCTATAAACGGCTAAACAACATGCTGTAAATATTATATCGCTGCTACTTTATAAATGATTGAATAAAAGATTGACAGATTTTACTTTTTCAAATTTCTCTTTTCAGAAAATCAAAAAGCTCTGGACCAATAAAATGTTGCTAACAGCCAGCAGACCAATAGAAATGCGTCTTCGCTACTCGCCTCAGAACAAAGCCCGCCCCCAGAAGCAAACGGAACATGATCTGGAAAAAGAATGCCGTTCATAAAACTCAATCTGACCAAATAAGGTGAATCTAGTTTTTGTGGATCTAGATTAATCATCAAATCAACAGAAGTTAGAATAGTTTCTTTAAGCTGCTGAGTCACAGCATAAAGCAACAGGTGGGAGAGGGGCAGAGCTACTGTAAGACAAGAAGACGACATCTTTCCCTGTTACTTGAGTCACAGATTAAACAGCAAATCTTTTCACCTGTTGCTCTGCTGTCCATGCCAGCGCTGCGGACCTCAAAGCTCCCGCTGCTCTGAGCCATGCCGTTGCAGAAGCTGCAAGTTTAGAAAAGCTCAGAAATAATCCCTCCACCATCGACACGGCTGGATATCAGAGGCAGGAAGGGGAGAAAATGTGTTTTTTTGTGCGTAAATTGAGCGAATCGGCCCTTTAGCGCCGTCCCAGAGGACACTTCAAAGACTCCTTTGTCCCACTCCTCGTCTTCTCGCCGTCCGTCCTCTCGTCCCTCACAGGTGCGCCGCTTTGGGGACGTTTTCACGAGCCAAACTAGCGGCTGCGGCGTTAGCCACGGCTCGGTGGCTCTGAATGGGAGGCGCTAACAGCCTAGCGCTGCAGTCCGGAGCCCATTGATCTGGGCCATTAGGATGCATGAGTGGGAGCCGTGCTAAATGGGACGATCCACAGAGGTGTGCACAAGGGTAAATACACTCCAGTTCACAAGCAGAGACGGATCCAGCTGATAACCTCCCTCTGGCTAACCTTGAGATGCGGCGCCCTCAATGCAAAAAAACGGAAATCTAAGTCAATTTGTCTTAAAATAAATGCACAATTAACATTTAAAATAAGAAAACAACAACTGCAGTCTCTTCTTTTAACTAATTATCTTATTTTAACGTTAAAAATCCTCATTCTATTGGCATATAATCTTATTTTCCTACTCAAATTAAGGGTAAATAGACTTATTTTAAGTAATTTTTCAGGTTGTTTTTGCAGGTCTGGGTGTTGCGATACACGGATTAGGCGCAGTGTTTCAGCGTGACCGATGCTGCCTTGTTTGGGGCCGCGCTGCTACATTTCCAGGCTATTATTTCCGAGCTGCAGGGACAGGCTGAGGGCTTCAGTGACAGAACATCCCCCAGATTAAAACAGAGGAGTGTTTCGGTGCAGCAGACCTACATTCTGGGTCTTATCTGCTAGTAAGAGGAGAAAAATGTAGAGGCCTGCCTGCTCTCCATCCCTCTAAATGTTTAATGAAGCATCCCTCTCTGTCTCCCTGCCTCTCACCAATCACCTACTTCTTCTCCGTTTGTCTACATCTCAGCTCCTGCAGGCTAACGGACGCCACACAGCTGCACCGGTCCACGATGAGATCTGAATACTGAGGAGAAGCTTCATCTCCATCCAGCCCACATGCAGGATTTGTTCTCTCGGCGCCTGAGGCCGTGCCGTTTGTTCTGTTGGCTCCAGTTTCAGCCACAATGTGAAGAAGATCTCAGCATCTTCCGGTTTTGTTGTTGGTTGGTTTACAGGATAAAAAGATGCTCTGTGTGCTCCTCATCTACAGCTCAGCTTATTATCTTCACCGTCTCCGTGTCTGAAACCTGAATAAGCTGCTTTCAGATGTTAAACAGGCCAAACAAGCTGCCGTCCACTTTTAATCTACTGATACCAGCTGGAGATACCAGCCGGGGGTCACGCCTCATCTCTGCTCAGAAACAACAGCAGAGGAAGCAGCTTTACACATCTCTGATCTGTCAGCGCGTTCATGGACTATTCTGATCTATACACATATATCTATACACCAGACTAATCCAATCCGTTTACTGAAACTTGAGGAGGTAAAAGAGACATTTTGCCAATGAAACAAGACAATTTACATTTAAAATAAGAAAACACAATTGCATTGTCTTATTTCAAGTGAATAGTATCTAATTATCTAATTTTAAGAGTAAAATACTCCACTGGCAAACTATCTAATTTACCTACTCAAAATAAGGATAAATAAACTTAATTTAAGACATTTTTTACTTATTTCTAGATAATTTTTTTCCAATGTTTCTATCTGGAAGATTAAAATAAGGTTTGAATATAAGAACCTTTATGCTGCAACTTTTCTGTAAGTAAATATTTTGTTGGTCTAAGGTAACTTTTTAGCATTAAATATGGTTTTACATCATCCGTGAGCAGAAAATCCTAATTAACAGAAGACTTGTAAAGACCAATCTGGCTGGTTTTAATCTATACGACGTTTGACTTAAACATTTACGATGAACTTTTAAGACTCGACAGGAGAAACTTTTACCCAACCTGGATTTTCGCCTCCTGCTGGTGAGTCAGATGACTTTTCTATCAGATCTTTTTTAAATTTTCAGAGGAATCAAAGCTTGCAGGTTTAAAACAGAACAATAATCTGTACCAGCATCAGAATATCCCAGATTAAAGCTCAGTGATGTGGATCTCAAGATGAATTTAAAGGGGTCATAGAATGATTCTATAGGGTATCTGGTCCTTAATGTCTCTAATAGGGTGTGTAACATTGGTTGGGCTGAAAATGGCATATCTGCTGTTCTATGAGCCCTAATGCAGCCTGGTTAAAAGCCCTAGTATGAAACAACAGGTTTTCTTCCTTTTATGGTATGCTCAGGAATATTTAGATGAGCTGTGCTCTGATTGGTTGGTTTACGAGCCAAGCTGCTGAGCTAAGACGCATCATAACAACAAGCACTCACTCACTGAAACATCTGTTGTTGATATGGTAGGGGGACCAGACGTCCTCTTTTTCCCAGACATGTCCTACTTTTCAGACCTAAAAAAATTTCCGCGATTTTGGTCGACTACAGTGCAGCATGTAGTCGCAACACACCGAGCACCCGGGCTGGTTCACATGTGTATTTCGGGGCGTGACAAAAGTACAGACCAGAACCAAATAAGCTAAAATCCCAGAGTTTATGTCAACTTGGGGCTTTGTTTGAATTCGCCTGTTTTATGGTGGAAGTTAAGAATTGTGAGATTTGCAGAGAAAGGAGGTGTTGATGGGGTTTGAACTTCTCTGTACGTCTATTTCACCCACTGAACTATCGTTATTCATCTATGCCAATGGAAACTCGGTTTTGTATTCTATGAACCCTTTAAATGACAGTGGTGACATTGGGTATGTCTCTTGGATCCCAGAGGTTCTGAGTTCAAGCGCCACTGCCACAGAATGCTACTATGGTTCCCTGAGCAAGACCCTTAACCCCCACAATGGAACCAAACGACCCACTCCTCGGTTTCAATTTGTATGTTTCCATAAAGACTCAAACTTCCTAGAGAGGAAGCGAAGCGTCTTCAAATGTTGGAAACCAAGTCCAGTGGATTGTTTGTTTTTTTTTCAAGATTTTAGGGAATGACTTAACCTCTGTAACGCTGTTCACTGGGTGCCGCACAATGGCAGCCCACTGCTCCCCATGGTGATGGGTTAAATGCAGGGTGTTTATTTAATTGCTTTCCACTTGTGACAGTGTAATGACAATAAAGTTGAATTCTATTCTATTCTAAATGCTTTTTTTCTCAGAAAGCTCCTTGGACACAGGAAACTGATGTTTTCGGACACTTATCGAGTCCCTCTGAGCAAAATGATCCAATAAACGACAAAATAAAGCTGAACTCTAACCATAAAGGTCTGTTCTCTGATTTCATTTTCCTCAGCTCCACAAACAAACACCTCACATGAAGAAACCCTGCAGCCGCTTAGGAGATCCACACAAGGCAAACGGCTGCGCACGGTCAGACCCATGAGTGTTATTTCCACGGCTGTGTGGCGTAAATCTGGGTGTGCATTAGTGAGTCCCAACCGCAGGACTTCAAATCATCCCCCGGCTCCTCCAAAACACACTTCACAATTTCTGTCTGCTTTCCAAACTCATTACTTGAGGAGGGCGAATCGAACGCGGCGCATTAAACGGGGCTCGGACACACAGAGAGGCGAGAGCGCGGCGAGTTAATTAGCTGGATCCTGCTCTAATTAATGGCCTTTGAATAGACCTGCTGGGTGACGAGTCAAGGTCAGACACCTGTGTGTCCATGACGATGCTGGAGCAAACTTGTATCGGATTATCCAAACAACGCTGCCGGTGTGCCGCTGAGCCAGAGCCCGGGTTACACACACAGGGCGATGATGTCAGAGCAATTAGAGAGGCCATGAATCATCACCGGGGAAGTAATGACCTCCGAGCCCCACCAGGAGACTCAATTACTCCGTCGTAACAAAAGCTGGCAGCATTAAACATCATGTATTTCTCATTCCACAGCTGATGTTATGATTGGGCCGTGCTCCGCGGCAACATTCATTTGTTATAATCCTTCTATTACCTTTGTGTTGCACCCAGTCTAATCTGGAAATTGATTTCTCACCCAGAGACCAAACTTTTGGATGATTTAATGCTAAAAAAGGGAGAGTTTCAATTAAAAACTTTAACAAGAAAGTAGCCAAACAAACAAAAATAGAAAATTAAACAGAAATGGTTAATATCTAACGGATATATTTACTAGTGCTTAAGAAACTAATCAGATTAATCATGATTAAATGATTATTAAAACAATCATCAACTAATTTAGTAATTGATTAATCGTTAAGTGCAGTATGGAGACTCTTAAACATGCCTTTAGCTGACCCACTTACAGCAGTAATTATGCCAAAATTGTAAAAAAAAAAAATATGTAAATATTTTGCATTTAAGATAAAAAAAAATACAGAACGTTTTAGTTTCGACGGGTTTAATTTAGTAAAAAATCTTTAAGAACTTTTGTTTATCCGAATATAAATCGAGAAAAACATTTTCGTCAGATTAGTCGATTTGCAAAATAGTCGTTCGTTGCAGCCCTAATATTAACTATTTATTTTTAAATAATAAAGTCTGAATAATTTGGACAGATTTCTTAGATTTTCCACAGATGATAATGATGATAGCTGTCAGGATGCATTGACTAAAGTGGGCTTTACAAACCACAGAAGAAGACTTTAAGCAGATTTTACTCCATTAGATATGAAATCGATTTGTTTGGATGATGTTCACCAATATCACAAAGTTTCACGTTACAATTTCCGTTTTTAATTCATTAATTGGTTCATGTGACATCATCAGTCCAAACTTATTTAATATATCAACTCAGAATAACTCAAATATGATTAGATCTTATTTTATCTGAGCCTTTACATCAGAAACAGAATTCCCCATTCTATTAGCTCTATGCTAGTTTTAGCTTTAGCGTGTTAGCTGGCTAAGAAGGGAAAGAGACCTTGAGTCTTCCACCACATTCAGCCTAAAACAGCAAAGGAACTGGATGGATTATCACACATCTACCCTTCATCCCTCACACTTTAAATACGGATCTTTATCTCTCAAAGAGTCCAGGGCCTTAAATTGCTTTTTTTTTTCTCCAAGTCCATTCTTCTGGGAACCAATCCAGTATTCTGTCAGATTAGCATACCAAGAACAGCATACCCATAGTCAATACCCGCTTATCCCTTTATTTCATCCCTTTAGTTTATCCCTTTAGTATTGTATAAAAAATACACTTTAAACTACCTCAACGGGCGTATATCCCTTTCGTCATGTACAAAAAAACAATTTCATTACTTACATTTTGGTGATTTTTGAAGCGTAAGGCGATCTGACTAGGGATGCACGATATAATCGGCCCCCTATCGGTATCGGCCTGTATCGGCCTTAAAACTGAATATCGGCCACCCCACCGATATTTAACCCGATATTTGATCCGCTTCTGAGTTTCTAAAGTCTATAAAAAAATAAATAAAAATACAACTTCTTCTTCTTCCTCAAAAACTTTTACAGACCTAAAAACTTCTAAAGACGAGGGAAAAAATATTGATACATTAAAATATCACAATATCTTCATATGCTGATATATTGCCATTTAAAAACACCATATCAATCTCTTTTACTAATGAAATATTGCTATATGTCATTGTTATGCTACGAAATTCCCCCGAAAATTCACGAAATTTTGCCATATTTTTATATGTTGATATATTGACGCGGTATCGATCTATTTTACTAACAAAATCTCACAAGAATTTGCAAAATATCACGAGAGTTTGTAACAGAACGATGAAAGTAAAATAGATCGATACCGCGTTTTTAAAAATCTATTTGATATCAGCATATGAAAATATATTTGAGTATATTATTTTTCAAAGTGTCAGAAATGGATAACAAAACTGCTATTTTCAATGACTACTTATTTTTGTCCAGCTTTAACATCAGTATCGGTATCGGTTATCAGCTACATGAGTTTTAAAATATCGGCATATCGGATATCGGCCAAAATCCCAATATCGTGCATCCCTAGATCTGACCTTAAATAGTGTTTTTATTGAACCTGACTAAAGGGATACACTCCCGTTCAGGTAGTTTAAAGTGTATTTTTTGTACAAAACTAAAGGGATAAACACAAATCTGACGTCTTGTGCATGGGTATTGACTATAGGTATGCTGATCTGACAGAACACCGGCGGCAGACGAGCTTCTCAGAGGCATTTCATTCCAATCACTGTTCAAGTTCATAAAGGGGAGTTTTTTTTATTTTTATTTCCTGCATCTCAGCATGTTCTGAAAGCAAACCTGCAACCAATGAGGGCGTTTGTGTCCTCGCCGTAACAGGAGAGCGCTCTACGTCCTTTAACAGGTGTGAGAATCTGAGTGCTGACATGTGCGCGGCCTTTTTCTTCCCTGAGCGAACAAAGAGAGCATTCCCTCGCCAACAGATCAATACGCCGGATCCATTCTGGTTTGTTAAGAGTAATAGACATGGATTTGAAGAGTCGAGAGGGAGGCTAACAGCCGCTGATTTAGCCAGACTGCACCGGACCCATTTACTTCTCAGCTTCAGCTAATAGGGTTTCTGCAGCCTCCAAAGCGCTTTGTAACGCCGTCGCAGCGCTGCGTACGGCAGAAGAAAAATTACCCCCATTATGTAATCTCTATAATGATTCCTACTGAGAAAGCAGAGGCTACAATGGCGGTACAGTAAATTATACTAAACACCATTACTCTTGACGGCTCCTTCTGAGCCTGTGCGTGCGCATCCACTCTGATCTGAGGCTCGCCGTGCGTGCGTCTGCTGAGGAGGAGAATGATGGAGTGTGTGTGCACGAGTCGCTCTCACGGTGAAATTAAACTGGGGCTCAGGTGAGAAACAGAGCGATGCCTCGGCGCCGAGCGGGGAGGAGGCGGCGGCACCACCGAGTCGAACACCCGGAGGACTTAGCACGCAGGAAAAAGGAAAAAAAGAGGCCGGCGGAAAGGAGAACAGAGGGAGCTGACAGGGAGGCTGAGGGATGAGGAGATTGATGGCATGTAATGATGAAACGGATGGAGGACGAGACAAGAGAGACGTGCACATCAGAGGCCATTACTCATCGGCGACACGCACACACAGACTGGAAACGCCACCCAGGGGCGTCGGAGGAGCCGTCTACCACCCACCTCTCCATTCCTGACACCTTTTCTCTCTTTCTGCCGGTCGCCCTCGCATTCATCCCACCCTCCATCTGCGCCTCGCTCTCCTGGTTTCTCTCTGCTCACATTTCAGCTCGATTCTTGGGAGCTTCTCATCATTCAGATCAAACTCTCCCTGATTAGAAGACGTTTGGAGCTAGGAGGTACCGACGGGTCAAAGTGAGGAACTCTTGACCCCTGAAGTCCTTCCTCTCCACTGGAGAAGGTTCCTTTCATGACAGACAGGTCCAGACTTTGACTAGGCCCCTCTGCACCTGTTGATGACCTGTTTTGGTCCGAGCTCCCACTCTCAGGATCCTGACTAGAATATTTTGGTCTACAGCTGAGCTGAAGGCTAAATCAGAGTAAAATGCAGGTAAACCGAGCCTACATCATCACTCCTCCACCTCCATGCTTCACAGTTGCTGCCAAGTTTTGTTTTCCTCCCCAACTTCACTCCCCCTGCCCTGTCCTCAACAAGTAGAGGTTTAAATCTCAGCATAAAGAAGCAGATCATACCCATCATTTCCAGCACCACCTAACATCCCTCTGGGTTTATGTCATATTTATTTTCAATCTCTTTTCTTAAAGAGATGAAAAAAAACCCATCATGAACCTCAGCAGATGGCGGCTCACACTAAGGCTAATTTATGCTCAGAAACCAGGTCGTATGCGAGTGTGTCACAGTGAACGGAAATGTTCCACAGACACCGCTGCACCTCTCCAAAATTGTAGGTGACCGCAGACAGGAGGCCTCTGATTGGTCAAATCTACATCTGCTCTACTCTATGCATATTTCCTGTTTGGTACCTTACCAGCTTGTTTTGTTTGTATGACTGCCATTGTGGAAAACGACTCGTGAAAATGGACCAGCTAGAAGAGCGAGGTGTGTGAAAACACTGGCACCCTTTTTCCACCTGGATCCCTGCTGTTTTTCACCCTCATGTCCCTCCGTTGTCGCACAAATTTGCCTCCCTTCCTCTCCGCCTCGGACGTATCTAGACCCACAGCTAGTTTCTGATCACCCCTCTTGCGTTGTGGCGTGGAATAACAGCGCAGACCACTCTGCAATATTGAGCATAAATCAAAAATATCTGCGACACACTACTGCAGGAGGATAATCAGCCCTTAAGTCTGGTTCTGCTGGAGGTTTCTTCCTGTTAAAAGGGAGTTTTTCCTCTCCACTGTCGCTACAAGCATGCTTAGTGTGAGGGATTACCTTTGAGTCAATGAGTCGATGCAAGCAACTGGTTTTCCTTAGATAGAAAACTTTAAATCAAGCTGACTGGATGATCTGGTTGAACTGTAAAGTGCCTTGAGATGACATGTGTGGTGAATTGGCGCTATAGAAATAAACTGAATAGAACCTGATGGATCCACATCTGTCCTGACTTTATCAGCTCTGATGCTTTCTATAAAAGCTCCCTAATGTGTTTCAAAGATAATTTTTTGAATCTTTTTGAATTACCTTCGACCAGAAGCAGATCCATGATTTATTTGGAGGAAATGGTTTCTAACAAGGATAAACTCTTATTCTTTAGCTTTAAGAAATGACCAAACAGGTAAGACTTGATTTTCTCATTCTGACTGTTAAAGACTTCATTACTGATGCTCTGAGCGGGGCGGATAAACTCTCATGTTTTGGCTAAATGCTGCAGACTAATCTGCAGGGAACAGAAACAGACGATAAGATTAAAGACATAGATCTAGCTTTCATTTAGACCGTGTAGATGGTCTGCATTTGGATCAGGTTGGGGCGCCATATGTCCCCCCCCCAACTCCATCCAGAACACTCCGTCTACATCTGGTTAGCCAGTGTGAGCAGTTTTTTCACCTCCTCTTGCAGAGCACCAGCTCCCATAATGAGCACCCAGGGGACTTGTTGCACCGATCTCTTCACCGAGGTCTGAACAGACTTCTGCGATTCATCCGACGCTCCTCAGAGGCCACGGACAGACTAAACACCCATTTCTATAACAGAACGCTTAGAGGCGGCACCACGGGCCCCGTCCCCTGGGTTTCTGCTCCAAACGAAGGGCAGCGGCCCCGCAGCGCAGTGCTGAGTGACATTTTCACGTCAAGGATCTTTAATTAGATAAACATCAGGCCGTCACACCCAGAGTGATCAAATGACTCTCCAGGGAGCTTTTTATTTTCTAAAAGCCATCAGCTGATCTACCGCCGCTTCTGATGCAGCTCTGCGTTTCTGAGGGTCCTGCATAAAACATGTGCTAAATGTCCAACTCAGCTCCTTTCATCTGTGTCATCAATTCAACCCAGTTTCAATCAGAATTCAGTCACTTTGGTCCAAACAGACTCAATGAATCTCTGATTCCATCACATTTAAGCCACAGATTTCTGCTTTGAATGAGAGAAATGTAGATAATAAACAAATAGAAGTTGGATTCAGGTTTTTGCTTAATAAAAATCTTTCCTCCAACACGACCCAGAGAGACCCCTGCTCAGCAGCGGCGGTGAACAGCTTCCACAGAGCCTGAAGAGCAGTAGCCTTTTTGATCAGATGCTGGATGAAGTGACCAGACTGCCCCTCCCCCACCTGTTGTGGGGTGCCCTTCCCTCGGTTACAAAAAGATTAATTCTCAGACAGCAAAAAGTGTTTCCTGTCATGTTTTCAGGTCTGGTGTGCTGCTGCCCACCACATCAGACTAATCAACCAACAGTATCAGCTGCTTTTTCTTAATATTTAAAGAGGATATTCATAATAAATCATTAGAACCATTTGTCTGGGATGCTTATTCAAGACGAGAGATAAAAAGCTCAAATTAAAATGAATGAAAAACTAGGGGTGTGGGAAAAAGAAGATGTGGACTGACCCCAACCCCAAACAACATGGATACCGAAATAACTAAATGAGCAAAATCTTCTGATGAATGTATACAGCACTTGCTCTTTTATCTATACGTGTAATTTTTAAATTTAGTTGGGAAAAATATCGTAATATATAGTAATATTAACCTGACTCCGCCAGATGGATTTGCTCCGCATATCCATCTGGAAACCTTACGTTGAAGTAATTTTGGGAAGGGGCGAAAATACTTGTTAGCTGATTGGCCTATGTTGGTGATAGACGGGCCAAATAAACCAATTAGATCAACGAAGCATATGACGTACTAACAGAGCGACGACGAAAACACAACCACAAGCTACTCTTGCCGAAACCAGTCGGGAGAAGAGCAAAAACTTCTTTTCCTCTGAGAAAAGCCTCCAGAGCAGTGTTTTGCTCTTCTTTCAGTGAAGACATACTCTGTAATTCCGATAAAACTTGCTCGATAGCCACGCTAACGCTAGTTTCATCGGCTGAAGCCGCCATGTTCTTTAGACTGAACTGTCGCGCTTCTCGTTGCGTCACACCTCAACCCGCCTCTAAGCCAACGCTGATTGGACGTTCGTTTGGTGAACGGCTCCAAACTTTCTTCAACGGAGAGTCTCCATACTGATTAGCGAGTGAAACCTTGAAAGCTCGCGAGATCAGGATGGTCTCATGAGGCTATAGTAATATTGCAATATAGTGATAATGTTGTATCGTGACCCAAGAATTGTGACATGTATCGTATCGCAACACCCATGCCAATATTCACCCTTATTAAAAACATATTTAATTAAACAGTTTAGTAGATTTGCTGCTTCAGGGCTGAAAAACTTTGCCGACAGTCAAAATTGCGATTATTTTTTACCAAAATTTGTTCAGTTTTTGAAAGCTTACTTGCCCAGAGTCCATTGCTTTAGGACTTTACTGTAGTAGTCTGAGAAAAAGTTCTTTCTTCTACTTGTCTTACTCCTGTTTAATATAGTGCGATAAAAATTGCCTTTGCGATTCTAAGATTGTGTTTGCGATTATATTATAAGTAGGCCTATTCAGGACTAAGGCTACGGTCACACTGCAGGCCTTAATTCTCAATTCCGATTTTTTGAGAAATTTTTTTTTATCGTTGCCGTTCACATTTCCAAATATAAGCGGACTTGTACGTGAACTGCAGCCATACAACGCAAGTCTTCCGCATGCGCAGAAGAGGACGCGATGACGTCACGCCGTGTCCGTAAAAAGCGCCGTTTTTACGGAGGTAAACATGGATGGTATTGCCGGAGCGCATCTGGCGATCTTTCCCAACCTTTTGGTTAAACATACATACTGCTCTCCGCATCATCGTCCGCCGTAGTTGTTGTTTTTCTTGCTGCTTCTGCGTAGCTAGACGTAGAATAGTGATCTTTGTCGGATAGTAATGGCGTTCAAGTCGGATGAATGCGACACAGGTCGCAGATTCGTAACTGCGACACACGCAGACCACCTGGTTTCTTAGTATAAATCAGCCTTAATTCTTGCTCTTCTGGTTGAAGTGAAGCAAAAAGATCAGTTTTCATTTGTTTAAACCTGTTGAAACAGGAGATTTGGAGTGATAATTCTGGATAACCTGATTCAGATTAGAGTTCAGATTAAAAGCCTGAATGGACACCAGTCAGTGCAGCCGTGGGCCCACCTGCTGCAGACAGTTCTCCTATAAAACAACCTGAACTGGTCTAAAAGTGAGCTGCTGGAGTTCAGGGAGGAGAAGTAGCTCCTTGCTTCCAGCTGCTGTTCAAAACGAGCTGCTCTCACTTAGCTGTGTTCAGTAAACATCTGCTCAACATCCTGCACACACACACACCTTTCAACACAATGAGCCGATATGCAGAGTGCGCCTCTGTCTCCCCGTGGAGGCTTCAGATGCATCACGCCTAATCAGAGGGAGACTCACGCCGGCTAGTGCTGCATGCAAATCCTTCACAGATGAAGACGCTAAGCTAAGAGCGAGCTGACAGCAGTGTGAAGAAGAGGCTAATGCTAACTGTGGTGTCCCTGCTTGGCTGCAAACATGCTCAGAGTGGAAGCGATGAGCCCCAGCCTGGCTGCGTTAAATACCCGGCCAGCTGAGATTTGATTTGGCTGTCAGAGTGCGTTCATGGAGGGTTTTTAACGCTGACGCTAAAGAGCTCAGTGAGACCATCACCCGACGTGGTTAGGAAACTTTCTGCAGCTCCTGGACGGCTGAGTTGTTGTGATCGGTGGTTGTTTACCGGCTGTGGGGAGCCGGAGTCACGGCCTCCTCATTAAAACTAAAACCCCTCCGTTACTCCGCCGCTTCCCTCATTAGCACGCGTTTGCAACGCCGAGCTGCCGGACGGAGTGGTTCTGGTTCAGACTCTGGGTAAACACTCTGTGAGGAGATAATAACAGCCATCAGTGCCTATCAGAACATCTGTGTGTCGGCTGTAAGGTTTCAAGTGGTGGAGATGCACACACACTGAGAGCGGGCATGGCTGTGTGAAAGCACCCAGGAGAACCACAGAGGGGCTATAATGTCTGCCAGTCAGCGGAGCACTTACACACAGCCGCCTGCCAATCTCACACAGACACATTTGCTACAATGCCCACCGCGGTACCCACTCACCGTCAATCACTCCCCCCCACCACCGCGGTACCCACTCACCGTCAATCACCCCCCCACCACCGCAACCACCTGACAAGGGCAGGAACGCCCGGCCAGCAGCCCTAATTACAGATGCCGCTGCCAACAGGGCTGCATCCCTCTGCTGACCAAAACCGCAACCCCCCCCCATGTTTGCTTCCTCTGACACCTTATTCCCATTAACAGGGTGTCAGCGCAACACTTAGGGCCTTAATTTATCGTTCCTGGAGCAGCTTTGATCCAAACACCATTTGACAACTTTAATGACTAAAGCAAACCAAAGACAAACAAACTTAAAGAGCAGCCGCTAAATCATGGCGGGGATGTGGGGGGGTTCAACCATAGGAGGCTTTTTAATGTCATTATGCTAGGAAAGGCAGGGGGGCCTCATTAGGGCCAGTGTTCTGTCAGAAGAGCATACCCGGTCAGACCAGCATACCCACACTGGAAGAAATCTAAATCTTTTTTCTTAAAATAAGTGCATTTGTTCTTTGATTAAGGAGGTAAAAGACAAATTTTGCCAATGGAACAAGAAAATGTACACTTAAAATAAGAAAACACAATTGCAATGTCTTATATTATCTAATGATCTTATTGTAAGAGTAAAAATACAAATTCCATTGGCAAACTATCTCATTTACCTACTCAATTTAAGGGTAATTAAACTTCATTTAAGACATTTTTTGTTATTTCTAGAACATTTTTCTATCGCATTCTCCCCGCTTTACAAGCAAAATCAATGGGAACTACTAGACACATCTGCAATCAACAACAATTATTGAAGATTTCCAGAGGACTTCACCATTGAAATTCACCAGAGCTATAGTGAAACTGAAAATGGCAGTTGGATGCTGTGATACCTCGGGTAAAAGTGAAAAAAAATGAACTTTTCCAATTCCTGATCCTCCACGGACGGGTTCGTCGTTGGATTGCCGACTTGAAGAGGGAGGATTTGCCATCGAACTTTTGGCCAGAGAAAAAACACGTAGTATGTCAGTGTATTCTCATTATTAGTTCGTATGAAATCGTACAAAAAGTTATGCACTGTAATTTTGTACGTTTTAGATTTTTCGTTGCATTTCGTCGTATTTTTACGTCTTGCCTGGAGACAAGATATCCTTGCGCATGCGCATCTTACGCACCATTCAATAACATAGAATTTAACATACAATTAACCCTAACCCTAAGATACAAAACAGCAAGCAACCTAGTTAGAGACATCAAGAAGTAATTATTGCACTGTTTTTCCCAGATTTACGTCCGTCCGCGGATCTGTTTTTGTCTGTCTGGCTGTGCATGCGCACTGATCTGTTTTTTCAAGGAAAAAACGTCCAAAACGTACGAACTTTTCGTACGATTTCATACGAACTGATGATGAGAATATGTTGAATCTGTAGCCAACATTTGGAAGAAGAATGTTTCCAAGATGACTTGGATAATAGCGCGTTGTGACAAACACAAGATAGAACACTGGGACTTGATCAACAGCCGATACCGCACCGTGACGTCACAAACCAGTAGGTGGCAGTAGTGTTCTTTGACAAACATGGATGCCTCCAGTAAAGCAGATTCAAATGAAAATTACTCTGAATTAAAAACACTGATCATTTATTGAACAGTATGGAATAATTTCACATTTAAAGTACTTTCAGAAGTTTGAATTCTGAATATGACCAGACATTTTCTTTAATATAAACTGTAGCGATATTTCTTATTTATTTTCCTAAGTCTCTCAGCCAACTGAAGTTGAGAAAATTTGCCGGCCATATATCCCCCTTATCATTTTTATCGCCCCCTTTGGTTAACAGAACGATGGTTTACGAAGCCTCCATGATGGTCAACATCCCTATTTTTGCTCCAAACTGGAGACGTTCACATTTACTCAATCAACACAAATTCTGATATATCAATCTATACCGAATTTTTTATCTTACATTTTTCTACATTTTTAGACATAGAAAAGCATCTAATATTAGCTCTATGCCTGAAAATCCATCATGACTGATGAGGTTGTAGAAATGATGATGTTAAGTCTGGTTTCAGCTGATGGTTGGAGTTAAATTAAGATAATCTCCCGCCGCTGCAGGACTAGACTCGCCTCGTTGCTAAAACACACTTTCTGGCATTTATTGACAATAACCTTTGTAGGTTTTGAGGTTTACAATGTTTCTAACAGATTTTTTTTCTCCCAGGTGGCATTTGCAGGTGACAATGCCGAACAACACAGCTTAAAGGACACAATTAGTGTTAGCTTAGTGGTTACAGAGAAATCAATACGGCTGTCAGTGGGAGCTCCGTCAGGAACCTATCTGTAAAGATAGTGGAGTGTTCAGAGTATGAAAAGTGACTGTCCTCCTAAAATGGGAAACATTAGTGCTAATCCTCCCCTTTCTTCCCTCAAAGTCCTGCTCCTCATCCTCCCTCCATCCACTCGTCTGCCGTCTTCTTAAACCAGGTTATTCTTGAGAATACGGCAGCTGTCAGCCTGCGCCGGCTCCTGCCTCTAAATGACAGAGGTAACCCTCTTATACGAGCAGCCGCCGCTAAAAGCATGTCATTTTCTCCTGCTAATGTCAAGTGCGAACAGATGAGAACAGGCAGGGGAGTTAATAACACCACATTCCCTCCTCGCATGGATCCACGGGGTGCTGCGAGCGCATGAACTCAAACTTTTCTGCTTGAACCCGACTGTTCTGAATACCAACTAATGACACGGAGTGACCCGCTCGGCTGCTTCGTCTGTGACTAACAGCCTAAAAGCTCCGTAATGATTGGTTGGGTCGGATGGGAGGCTGCAGACCTCTTCTCATTGTAGTAGTTCTGCTAAAGCTCACAAGTACCTTCCCTGAGATCTTCTTCTGCTTCATTGTGAAGACCTGGAGATGTCCGTCAGAACCGCCCACAACCTTCAAATGATCGTCCAATAAAAGAGTTACGCTTAAATCGGAAACATTACATAGTGAGGAGCATCGCCGTTTAACTGGAGACAGAGAAGAAGAGAAGACGAGGCAAACTGGAAAGGAGCAAGAAGGATGACATCCAGGCTCAGACCGGTAATCTGTGATACCAGGCGGTCCTAATTTCAGTGCACCAGGGCTGGCCCTCCTTAAATCATACCAAGACTTGCCCTCCAACCGAAACTCCTACCTGTGACAGTAAATAACTCAAGGAGCTCAAGAAGTAATACAATGTTGACTAGCTGCATTATGCATGCAGTAGATATTAGGGGAGGAACGGTTCACAAAATCCACGGTTCGGTTTGGTTCACGGTTTCGTGGTCACGGTTTTCGGTTCGGTATATGTTGATTGTTACACCGAAATCCCATAAAAATTAATGAAATTAATGAAAAAATCCAAAAAAAATAATGAATTGTAATTATTTTTAATGATCCGCGGAAACCCTGGATCATTTCCGTATGTTTTGCTGCTTTGAATTTAATCATCTCGCGCATGCCCTCTACGATCTCCAAGGAACGGAGCGGACGGGAGCCACAATGGAGGCTGTAGGCTTTGCTTTGTGCAGGCGGTCTGGAGCGCAGTGGGGCGGAGCGTGGGTTGCTGACGGAGTATGTGGGATTTCTGGGTTAGCAAGACATGTTAGCCTTGTTGCTGTTAGCATAAACAAAACATGTTGCACTATTCTTGCACACTGTTGCACTTTTATCCACAACTTTCTTTCCGCCGTCATCGTAGGTCACTCTAAATGCAAAGTGGTCCCATACAGCAGACCTATAAAGTGCTGCTGGCGCGTCTTCCAACTCCTGTTCTTTCCCACTCGCCATACCGACACAATTCTCCACAACAACTGATTTTTTCTGCTACACCCGGCTAAGCTGCTTCGCTTCTTCTTCTTCTTGTTTACTACTGGTGGTTGGCTTTGGTCGCAGTACCGCCACCTTCTGCTCTGGAGTGTAAACGCTTCGCCTATGAGAAAAAGGAGCAAAGCATGAACTGAACGCAACACACGCGAACCGAACCGAGACAGTCGAACCGAACGGTTCGGACGGTTTTCATAAATCGTTCCATCCCTAATATATATATAGCCCTTCCTTGTCGTGCACATCCTTGTGACGGTTAGCATAAGGTGTAATTTTCTATTTCTTCAAACTGTAAAATCCTTGCAACAAACTAAATTATAATAAAACTAAAATGCTTTCTTTAAATCAAACTACAATGTTCCTCTTATATTTGGCAAATTTATGTTTGAATATTTTGCAAAAATTTGTTGCAGTGCATGATGGGATTTTGCATCTAAAGGCTAACGTTTCTCGTCCTTCATGCATTGTTGCCAGGTTGGGATGTTTCCCAATCTGGCAGTTTAGGATGGAAAATGTTTTTCTTTTATGGCCTAAGAGATCAACAGACTTTGGTTCAAATTGGGCGAGATTTTGTTGATCCAGGC
This sequence comes from Cyprinodon tularosa, assembly GCF_016077235.1. Lineage (NCBI taxonomy): Eukaryota > Metazoa > Chordata > Actinopteri > Cyprinodontiformes > Cyprinodontidae > Cyprinodon > Cyprinodon tularosa. The sequence continues at coordinate 278,440 of NW_024038801.1, forward strand.
GGTTTCAGAAAGGTTTTCGGGCTGGAAATCGTGAGTCAGTAATATCTGGCAACCCTGCTGATTAGGTTGTAGACCTAGTATGTGTGAGTGGGTGTCTGTCTGGCTGGCTTTGTGCAAATGTGGACGTTATGCAGCAGCAGTCACTGTCGCATCCATGTTAAAAACCAAAGTACATGCGCAGCTTCTCCTGTTAATACGGTAAATCCCTCGGGAGCATCCGGCTCCAGGCTGCACGTGATCCAAATGATCCAATGAGCTGCTGTCAGTCTGGGTTGCTGCTGCTGCTACTTTTAGACACAGCAGGCAAACCTGTAGCAAGCCGGGCGATGGAAAGAAGGAGAAGATGATGTGAAAAAGAGAGCAGAGAAAGTGTGGACTGCTGGAACAACATACTTTTTCACTTTTACTTAAGTAAAGAGGTCACGCTGATACTTTACTTCTACTTAAGTAACAAATGCATGTACTTTTGTCACCACTGCTTGCATGTGAATGAATTTCTTCCCATGTTATGAAGGGGGGACTGATATTTCAGGCAGCTGAATTATCCATTCTCTGCTCTCCTCCCATATCTTTGGGAAATAAAGCAAATATTTCCAAATTCTCAAAAATGATTATGTGTGATACCCTGTACTGTGTTTTTACAGTCAGAAAACATTTCAGAGGGGAGTAATTTGGAGCGATACATTTCTGTTCTTCATCCTGATGGTTAGCAGGGTTTCTAACTTTATTTAAATCCTTTTTACGGACGACTCAAAGCTGCAGGAAACCATTCTTCACTCTTCCTCTGCTGTTGGATGAAAGCTGTTAGCTTGCATGTAAACAAGGCCAAAGGTTGAAAAATGCAAAATGAAACTCATTTTACGTCCCGCCCCAGCGAACCGCAGCGCATTATTTACAGCCAGCCATTCCAGAGATTTAAATTTAATATCGACAGCCACAGCTGATTGCCTCCCAAAGCTGCAAATCCTGCCGGCGTCAAGATTTAAATTAATACGATATGTGAGGTGACACTTTTCAGAGGCCATTCCTGTGATATTAAATTAGTGACTGAATACCTGGGCTCAAAGGCTTCTTTGCTTCAGGTGTCCCGTCCAAATCAGGTTTATTTGAATGGAAGAAGTCAAACTGTGAAGGAAGAAATCTCCTAATATTGAAATAAAATCCCTGCAGCTGCTGTCAGAGGATCAGAGGAGCCACCAAACTAAATTATCCGAAGACTATTGTGCAGCTTGGTGCATAAACTAGTTCAACTATACACTAAATCTCAACAGAAATAATTATTTTAAACAGGTGCGTCTTCTAATATGGTTTGATTTTGAAATCTCCATCTCATCCTCCCATAAAAATCACACATTTAGGAGGATTTAATGCGTCTCTGTTGTTCAGCAGTTTACAGGCACTGATGCACGTCGTTTAGACGGATAATTGCATGAAAGAAAAGACCCGTTTGGAGGAGGATTTGGTTTCATGGAGCTCAGAGGGTGAAATATGTTTGTAAAACAGGGATTCCAGTTTGTTTTTTTCTCCTACAACAAAACATCATAAATATATATTTGGGTTTTCTGGTCACTGATCCTTAGAGGAAGCTATGGTCGCTCTGGAGGAACTGCAGACATGCAACAAGACAATGAAGCATGGTGGCGGCAGCGTCATGCAGTGGTAATCTCTTATCAGCAGAGGTTCCAGTTTCCGAAAATTCAAAAAACATCCACTTAGGCTACTTTCACACTGCAGCCTGAAGTGATCCAATCCGATTTTTTGGCCCTTATGCGACCTGGATCCGATCTTTTCATGACTGTCTGAACAACTGAGATCCAATTTTTTGGCCCTTATGCGACCTGGATCCGATCTTTTCATGACTGTCTGAACAACTGAGATCCGATTTTTTGGCCCTTATGCGACCTGGATCCGATCTTTTTATGACTGTCTGAACAACTGAGATCCGATTTTTTGGCCCTTATGCGACCTGGATCCAATCTTTTCATGACTTTCTGAACAACTGAGATCCGATTTTTTGGCCCTTATGCGACCTGGATCCGATCTTTTCATGACTGTCTGAACAACTGAGATCCGATTTTTTGGCCCTTATGCGACCTGGATCCGATCTTTTCATGACTGTCTGAACAACTGAGATCCGATTTTTTGGCCCTTATGCGACCTGGATCCGATCTTTTCATGACTGTCTGAACAACTGAGATCCGATTTTTTGGCCCTTATGCGACCTGGATCCGATCTTTTCATGACTGTCTGAACAACTGAGATCCGATTTTTTGGCCCTTATGCGACCTGGATCCGATCTTTTCACGACTGTCTGAACAACTGAGATCCGATTTTTTTGGTTCTTATGCGACCTGGATCCAATCTTTTTATGACTGTCTGAACAACTGAGATCCGATTCTTTTGGCCCTTATGCGACCTGGATCCGATCTTTTCACGACTGTCTGAACAACTGAGATCCGATTTTTTTGGCCCTTATGCGACCTGGATCCGATCTTTTCACGACTGTCTGAACAACTGAGATCCGATTTTTTGGCCCTTATGCGACCTGGATCCGATCTTTTTATGACTGTCTGAACAACTGAGATCCGATTTTTTGGCCCTTATGCGACCTGGATCCGATCTTTTCATGACTTTCTGAACAACTGAGATCCGATTTTTTGGCCCTTATGCGACCTGGATCCGATCTTTTCATGACTGTCTGAACAACTGAGATCCGATTTTTTGGCCCTTATGCGACCTGGATCCGATCTTTTCATGACTGTCTGAACAACTGAGATCCGATTTTTTGGCCCTTATGCGACCTGGATCCGATCTTTTCATGACTGTCTGAACAACTGAGATCCGATTTTTTGGCCGTTATGCGACCTGGATCCGATCTTTTCATGACTGTCTGAACAACTGAGATCCGATTTTTTGGCCCTTATGCGACCTGGATCCGATCTTTTCACGACTGTCTGAACAACTGAGATCCGATTTTTTTGGCCCTTATGCGACCTGGATCCAATCTTTTTATGACTGTCTGAACAACTGAGATCCGATTTTTTTGGCCCTTATGCGACCTGGATCCGATCTTTTCATGACTGTCTGAACAACTGAGATCCGATTTTTTGGCCCTTATGCGACCTGGATCCGATCTTTTCATGACTGTCTGAACAACTGAGATCCGATTTTTTGGCCCTTATGCGACCTGGATCCGATCTTTTCATGACTGTCTGAACAACTGAGATCCGATTTTTTCCAATGCGACCCAGGCCACTTGGCTATGTGCTCCTGAATCCGATACAAATCTCATCTTTTCAAATGTGACCTGTGTGTCATTTCATTCATCCAACCTGTACGGCATTAATACCCGACAAAGGTCACTATTCTGCGTCTTGCTACAAAGAATCGTTAAGAAAAACAACAACCATAGCGGACGATCCATGTTTACCTCCGTAAACGCAGAGCATGCGTGCCTGTGATGTCATTGCGCCGTCTACCGCGGGACAATTGCGTTGTATGAATGCAGTTCACACTGGAGATCGCATACAGGTCGCATATATTTAGAAATGTGAACGGCAATACAAAAAAATCGGATTTCACAAAAAAATCGGAATTGAGCATCAAGGCCTTAGACACATGAGCTGAACCTGAGGAGTCCCGACAGACGTAGATAATCAGATGTAGAGCAGAAAACTAAGCAGGAGTTGTTATTCCTAACGTTCAGACTGCAGCGCCGTTCCTCAGTAGACCCTCTGAGCTTAGCGTCACTCAGACCATTAGGCTTAGCCGGGCCAACTATCCGGGGTTAAATACACGGAGCATCACAGAGCTGCAAGGGGAGAGAAGGATCCAGGAAACAAAATCTGATTTGCTCAGACGCCACACACACACAAACACCCACAGAGCGAGCGAAGCACGAAGAGGACCTGGCTGCAGCTCTAAGAGCGGTGATTGCTCTAACAGCCCTGCAGAGGAGAGGAAAAGACAACAGAGGAGCAGAAGGATGAGAGGAGAGAAAACGAGCTGATGAATGGGTCTGCCTCCGGGTCACTTAGAGGGCTCCTCCTCCTGTGTCACTA